>NW_017307371.1:500478-538965 GCF_000935625.1 Nanorana parkeri
GTTGGGGGGGCCTGCCCACATCCTATGAGCGGAGGAGAGCTGCGGTTGCCTGGGAATGAGGGATACGGTATTGTGCTTATTCCTATCTGCCTAGATTAAAGGAGCATTTAACCCTTGCATAGTAAGAAGCGCTGCTAGTTTAACTTTTATGCTGACCTAGAGTTCTGCTGTAACTCTTTTCTGGTCTTCACTGGTCAATCTTCGGTCCAACCAAAAGGCACATCTCCCAAGTGGTTCCTGTTATGTCTTTAGAGCATCGGTATGCTTCTGCTGCAATTGTCCCCGGCTTTGCTGATTCCCACCTTTTAGAGCCTAAAGCCTTCCACTTGACGGGTTTACCCATTCGACACTCCCCTGGTGCCTAACCTGTGGCCCTTTTGGTACAGCCCTCTAACCCAGCAACCAGTAGTAGGAGCATTGCATTATAAAGGATCGCTTATAGCAGTGGACTCTAGGAGTCTCATGTAACTATCCATAATAGTCTCCTGAAGAAAATCTCAAACCTTCAAATGCACATGCAGCATGTCCCCAGTGTCTGCCTATTCGTTAAAAAGTAAACAGTCTGTGATAATCCTTTGTAGATAGAGAGTGGCTTCCTAGGGATTTTGGTTACGGAAGTTGCAGCCTACTAGGTCTAATAAGCTGGCAAACACTGCTTTACCCTTTCCAAATCTAAAAAAGTAAATCAAAATTTGACTCTTAGATATACTTTTATATTCCAAAAGCAAGTGTGAGGCAGGCAGGTTTGGTAGGTGGTTTAACCGTGTCTTAGGTGGAGTGACTTTTTAACAAGATGATAGATGGAAGAATGTAAAGGTCAGATGGCTGATATCTTTGAATGTGCTTGAAGCTAAATACTAACCTTTTCCATATTTCTTCCACAGATGTAACAAAATCCAAGCCTATGCAGATTTGGGAAGTTCAATACAATTCATCCTGGATGATCTGTGGATTATAAACTCTTCATCAGTCATTTTATCTGTTCAGACTCTTAGTAAAGCAGTAGTAAACCAGCAGCATGGCTAGTAAAAGAAAGTCTACAACACCATGCATGGTGCGGGCCTCTGAGCTCGTGGACCAAGACGATCAAGATATGGACATTGAGAGTAATGCTAATGAGCCCAGTCCTGAAACCAAGAAGGACAGGGTCGGGGACAAAGAAAAGACAGCGGAGAGCAACGAAGTGGTGGAAAATAAGCCTCCTGAAAATCAATCCAGGAGGCTTCAGGGTGGTTACGAGTGCAAGTATTGTCCATACGTAACGCAGAACCTTAATGAATTTACTGAACATGTAGACATGCAACACCCGAATGTCATTCTGAATCCTCTTTATGTTTGTGCTGAATGTAACTTCACAACAAAAAAATACGATTCTCTGTCCGACCACAATTCAAAGAATCACCCCGGAGAGAGCAACTTCAAACTAAAGCTCATGAAGCGCAATAATCAGACTATCTTGGAACAATCCATTGAGGGTGGCGGTGACCTTTCTAGCACCCATGACAACACCGAGACTGATGATAATGGGTCAGGCATATCGATGCCTAAAATGCCCATTATGAAGCTAAGAAGAAGCCGATCGGATGGGAAAAGGACAGCGCGGAGGAACGAGGAATCTTTGCTTGACTATCACTTTGGCATCGGCACATGTATCCCGGAAACCAACGGCATTTCTGGGAATGGTCTAACTCATGTCATGCCATCTGTTCAACTTCCACCCAACATCCATCTTCTTCCAAAAGTTGCAGTACCCCTGAACAGCAACAAATATAACTCGGCTCTTGACACTAACGTAACCCTGATCAGTTCATTTAACAAATTTCCTTACCCAACACAGGCGGAGCTGTCGTGGTTGACCGCGGCTTCAAAACATCCCGAAGAGCAAATCAGAATCTGGTTTGCTACTCAGAGATTAAAGCATGGTATAAGCTGGTCCCCGGAAGAGGTAGAGGAGGCCAGAAAAAAAATGTTCAACGGGACTATACAATCTGTTCCCCAGACCTTCACAGTATTACCGGGCCCAATAACTACTACGGCTAAAATTGCACAGCCTATTATCCAGACTGCGTTACCATGTCAATTCATCGGTCAGCCCGGTCTAGTCTTAACCCAGGTAACGAATGCTCCTGCGGTCACAGTTTCTTCAGTCCCTGTTAGTATTGGCACTACTCCAAGTCAAGTCCAGAAACGCACCATGCCGAGCCCCCAAGAGGCTCCCGAGCCAAAGCGTCAGAGTACAGGACAGGTTCCCTCGCCATCGACACCCAGATTGCACTCTGTATCCTCTCGTCATGAGCGCAAAAAGACCAGCGAACAAATAGCGCTTTTGAAAGCTAGTTTTGTCACGAGCCAGTTCCCCGATGACGCCGAAGTTTACAGGTTAATAGATGCCACTGGCTTGGCCAGAAGCGAAATTAAGAAATGGTTCAGCGATCATAGGTATAGGAGCCAGAGAGGTCTTGTTAATATCACCAGTGAAACCTTAATCAAAGACCAGCTGTCTGGCCGGACTCGACGCCCTTACCATTACAGGGATATGGGCCGAAAGACTGCACTGACCACGGACGAACAACTTCAGTGTCTCGAGAACAGTTTTGTGAAAAGCCCATATCCCACACAAGCAGAAATCGATCGTTTACGATCCGAGACGAAACTGTCAAGAAGAGACCTAGATTTATGGTTTTCCGATAGACGGAAGATGAGAGATTCCGTGGAGCAAGAAGTTTTAGACAGCATGGGCTCTGAAAACGAAGGCTTCATGAATGGCGCCATGACCTATTTTGGAGGCTCTTCCCCGCAGTGCAAATCAAAACCGGAGCAGCTTCACCTGTTAAAAAGTACCTTCGCCAGAACCCAGTGGCCATCCCCACAGGAGTATGACCAACTGGCGGCACAGACTGGGCTTGTCAGGACAGAAATTGTAAAATGGTTCAAGGACAACCGCTGTGTCCTCCGAACCGGCAGTTTAAGATGGATGGAGCAGTACCGCAAGAATTACGAACGCTCTCTAGAAGAGCGGAAGAGGTTCATCAAAATGGTGTCGGCCACCAAGGCAGGCAAAGAAATTCTAGTGGAGTATTTCCAGGAATATGGCCAGCTGCACGAAGAGGACCTTGAGCTTCTTGTGCTCAAGACTAAAATGAATTCCGATCAAGTGAAGGCTTGTTTGGGGGAGATTCAGGATCAGCTGGACAATGATCAAGATGATAAATACGACACGGAGAGTGAACCCAAGGACTGGAACAGGTCATTACAGGATGATGAGGACATCATATCAGATGGTGGGGATAGCTGGAGCCATACTGGACAGGATACTCTAGATGATACGGCAGACTATGAGTATGAAAATACTCCCAACGAGGATTGTAATCAGGTAATTAACCCCTTCATGACTGAGGCCTTTTATTTATTTATTTTTTCATTTTTTGCACCCATGTTATATTCCACATTTTAGGTCTGAAAATTACTTAAAACCCCCCAACATTATATATTTTCTGAAAGCCAAGACCCTATAGAATAAAATGTTGGCAGTTGCAGATTTTTATGTTGCACGATATTAGCGCAACTCCTTATCAAACCCCAACATTTAGTAAAACATTTACTTAAATGCCCCAAAACACAACACACTAAAATTATCATTTGTTTTTAATAAAATATAAAAGAGGAGGATACAACGAGTACATAGACACCAAACATGCCCAGGTTGAAAATTGTGTGCGTCTGTGAAACAGCGACAAACTTCAGTACCCCAAAAAGTCCATAGATGACGCTTTGAAATCCCCCACAGGTCATCAGTTTAGAGATTGCCAAAAATACTGGCCCTAGAATTATTGCTCTCACTCCGGCGTGCGTGGCGATACCCAACATGTGTATCGCGTTCGTGGTTTTCATACGTAGGCGCACCCGACGCGTGTTTACGTGGCGACGCGCGTTCTCGCGGCGAACTTTTAAACATTTTTTTAAATTATTTTTAGATTTATTAAATTTTTAAAACTTTTAGTTTTTTTGTTTTTTTTACTTTGATTGCTATCACATAGGGGGGCTTACAAGGGACTTACCTTTTAAATGATGTCTATTAATCCGATCTTCTTTCCTGTCCTTTTCATCTGTCCCTCCAGCGCTGGTGTGGGTCTCCGATCCAGCGCTGACTCCTCCTCTTCTCTCATGCCCCACGGTGTCTGCATGCGGGTGCACGCTGCTCCATAGACTTACCTTGTGTCTCTCCTCGTCTCCCGGCCGAACATCTGAAGTGCACATGCGCCCACCACAAGATCCCTTGCGGCTGCCCGAGACTCTTCAGATGTTCGGACGGGAGCGCGCGGCGGAGACACAGGTAAGCTTCAACCCTTTTTAAAAAGTTTTTTTTTTAAATGTTTTTGCATATATCTGCTGCTTTCTAGCCATGGATCTATGCAAAAACACGTTTAATAACCCTTTAATGCAAGATATGCAATCTTTTGAAGGAAGACAAAAAAAGGAGCGCTACAACCCTGGGATTTTTAGTGTTAAACAATTAGTAATCTTTGAATAGATATAGAGTCCCTCTCCCTGGTTAAGCAGCTCGCTCACCCAAACTTGTCTATTATAAATTTCCCATCTGTTGTGCGCTCGCCATTCCTACCGTTTTTTAATCTTTTGAAAGCAGTGACTGTGTGCGTTTGCTCCTTGTGAATATTGGTACCAGCAAAGCATTTCTGCTTTATAATTTTACAAAGACGGGAACAGTCTATTATTATGCATTGAAAAGACCTTTCATTTTCTGTTTAGATAATGTAGGAAACTGAAATCTCTCCCCATACATTGTTGCCATATCAACTGAAGTTGAAATCAGGCTTGCACCGTGAGCATCTGGTCTGTAGTCTGAAGAGCAATGTATTAGAGGCTGAATGGTTGTTACAGTGAGCGGACGGATGGTGCTGCCGCAGAACCAGCACACCTAGAGTCACCACCCGTCTAGGTTTTTCTACCAAGTCACCATGACGATCTATTCATTTCAGGGATATCAAGGCAGTTGTGCCGGTAACATGTAGATTTTGTTGCATTACGATCTGGAATTAAAATGGATCTTGAGGGGTTTCTACTTCTCCACAACTTTGTCCCTGACCTATTTGGAGAGCTCCCTGGTCTTCATGATGGATGCCGCTTGCTTGCTGGCACCCCTTGCTTAAAGGAGAATTATGAGGCGAGTGATTTTCACTTAGCCTCATAGTTCTAGCCGACGTGTGACAATGAGACTGTCACATGTCGGCTCAATAGATCGGGAGGTGAGCGAACACATACCATCGCTCGCTCACTTCTCGATCTATCCCTGCAGAGAGAGGTGACTGTCACTCACGGCTCCCTGCAGGGATTCCTCCCCTCCCCTGTCCAATCCTCCAGCGCTGACTGGGGGAACGGGCGGGCACAGCTGGCTCTGCCTCTGGATAGGCAGAGCCAGCTGTCAATCACGCAGCTGGGTGGATCCAGACAGTATTGTCGGGATCCGTCCCGGCTGCGGCGTCTCAGTATACTGTATACGGTATACTGAGCTTAGGGTGACCGGAGGACGCTAGTTTGTGTTCTCCCGTGACCCTTAGGAGAACTATGGGGAAAAGCCCTGACCCCATAGTTCTCCTTTAATGGTGTGACTTATATATTGGCTGTTCAGGAAACGAAGCTTCTCGTCAGCCAAGGGCTTCCATCCTGGATTTTACAGGGAACTGGAATAAGATTTTGCCTGCAGCACCACCTACTGCTAGGATCTGGTATGGCAGCCGGAACATAGACTAGGATCATTTTATCTTACTAGCTGGATGTAAAGCAGCTTTTCTTAACCAGAGTGCCTTGACATTTTCACACAGCCTCATGCTTCTGATGTGTAAAAGAGGGGGGGCACCTAATGTAAAGGGGAGGACTTTGATGTGAAGAGGGGAACACCACATTTTTTTCTGCTTTTGCGTGAAGTCCCCCTTAAAATTCATACCAGACCCCTATCTATCTGGGAAAATGGTCTGGTATGGATTTTGGAGGGTCCACACAATGTTTTTTTTACATTTTAGACTGGGGTGACTTGAGATTTTACATATTTTTAAATGGTGCTCTGGCTGGAAAAGAGTTGAGAAATGCGGACTTAAAAGTATACATGAAGCCATGATTTCCAGCTGTCTCAGATACCTGGTCACCTGCGGCTCCCCTCACTACTGCAGCAAAAAGTTTCCCAGCACACTCACCAGCCAGCATGAAAAAAACAAACTTGTCTCACCGCTAAGGTTAAAAACAGAGGTTTAGATACACGTCTTCTGCAGAATATGTGGAAGCCGCACTGACTCTTCATTCCCATCTGTGTAGTGCGGTCCTAATTCTAACCTGTGAGTCGCCATCTTGGAGCACATGTAGCAAAAGATAAATTGGGTGCAGGTTCGCCAGGAGGCAGCCCAACCTCCTTAAAGGCACAGGGACACACAAGGGACCCCACACATCACAACGGCAGCTGAGACGACCCCAGCGTGTCACTGCACCAAATCCGACGATCACTACAAATGGCAAACACTCGCTCATTTGCTTGTCCCCTCACTACTGGACATAGGGGCCGGCTGGAAACCACAGTGTGCAGCAGGGTACCAGATATTTGATAAGTCCACAGGTATCAGACACCTACCTGCAGCTGCCAGAGATCTGCAACATGGTAGAGTTTTAAGACCCGGACACCCGGAAAGCTGAGGATAGATCATCTTCTTTTACAGAGCGGCTCTGCTTTACTGTGCAGCACAGTGTCAGGGCTGCTTTGATTGGGAGGTTCTATAAGATGACTATTCTAGAGAGCAGAAAAAAGAGGACCAGTTCCAGAGGTACAATAATACTTCATGAGATAAAATGGCAATCCCTGAGCCTTGTTGTGTCTAACCGTTGGTGCACGGTCCCTTATGGAATACTTTGCAAAAACTGAAATAAAATATGAAGCACGGCTGAGGCCAGGTTCACACTTACACGATCCGGGCGCGCGCCAATGGTCCACGAAAACGCACGGATTTCTGTGCGGTCACGGAGTCGCTGGTTGTACTATTCTTTTCTAATGGCACCCCAGTCGCGCCGGGCGGATCGCGCAGTTTCCCACCGCGAGTCCGCCCGTGCAATCGAACACGATCGCGTCTAAAAAAAGTTGTGTCTCACCAAAAAGGTGCAGCGATTGCCACACGGATGTAACTCCATTGAAATCAATGGGGCGGCACGGCAACCATTGTGCACATGATTGCGCGGTCCCGAGACTATAAGGCCTTGTTCACGCCAAGCGCGTTCCAAGAGCAGTTACAGACCGGATCAAAACTGCGTCCAATGTATTCCAATGGTATTTTGGGCTCTAGTTCACATCGCAGCGTTAATTTCCAGAGCATGTAAAAAAACTGCAGCAAGCCCTATTTTACCTGCTCTGGAACGCATGCAAACGCATCAATGCATGCAAAGGCACTGAAAGTCCATGTTAAACTTTTTTTAAATGTTTTTATTTTTTAAGTGGCCCTGAACGTGGCAAAACACACTGCACTGCGTGTGCATAAACTCATGCAAATCTGGTCTGCATTTGGTGTGAACTGCGTTTTTGCTGCGTTTTTGATGCGTTCAGGGACGTTTTTTGGTAAAACAAATAAGTTTAAAATGGGCTCACTGCGTTTGCATGCGTTATTGATGTGTTCCAGAGCAGGTAAAATAGGACTCGCTGCAGTTTTTTGTACATGCTCTGGAACTGAACGCTGCGGTGTGAACTATAGCCCAAAATACCATTGGAATACATTGGACGCAGTTGTGATCCGGTCTGTAACTGCTCTGCTCTGCTCCTGGAACGCGCTTGGTGTGAACAAGCCCTTATAGGTTTGAGCAGGGGTAGCAAACCTCCGGCCCTTCAGCTGTGGTGGAACTACAAATCCCATGAGGCATTGCAAGATTCTCACAGCCACAGACATGACTTTCGAAGAGAGATGCATCATGGGACTTGTAGTTTCACCCCAGCTGGAGTGCCGGAGGTTTGCTACCCCTGGGTCAGAGAATGGCCCCTGCGGAGTAACGCAAGCAGTAGGATTGAAGTTCCATCACTAAGAGCCGATGATGTTTTTACAGCGCGGTTTTTTCTTCTGTTTTGCTTTTGCAGCACTTTAATCTTCTTCTTTTCCCCCCCTCCCAGGTGTAAGGACCGGAGGAGAAGCATCAATACCTGATAATAGCAGAGATTTATTTTCCTACTGTCAATAAGAGAACATGCTGATTTGTTTTCGATCGGCCCCTGTCCATGCACTCGTCTTGGTTTATAAAACTGAAAAGTTCTTTTTTGCCAAAGAACTAAAACCCTCTGAGACTTTGTACAATCCCCTCCCCCTTCTTTACTGGAACCGCTTCTGAGTGTGGGATGAATTGGATACCCTATTTTTTCTTTTTCTTTTTCATTAAAATTTGCATTGTTTAGAATTAGTAACCACTAAGTTGTCTAATTTGTGTTCCTCTGTTGTGTATATAGAACATATATATTTAAGTGCTTGTGGAAGAGCCATGGAATTCCGGGACCACTGCCTTACGTGGGAGTGCCGAGCTGGGTGGGTCTGGGGACCCCTTCAGATTGGGGGAGGGGCAGCTCAAGGAGATCACCCGATATCCTAATATCCTTTATTTTTGTTTTCCATCCGATTTGACTGCCTTCTCCCGAAAAAGAAAAATCAACCATTGGCATATCAGGGTTTCAACATTTTGGCCAATTTGGACGCAAACTTGACGAATTTCAAATTCAAAAGGGCTTCCTGGTGTTTTTCTAGTTTTCCCCAAGCGTTCTCCGAGTACTAAAGAGAGACAGTAGAAAGGGCGGCTAATATGTACGTGTGGAATAGTTTAATTTTTCAGAAAAAGACTAATTTTTTTGTATTTTTTAATATATAAAACTGATTTGAAAGACGTGAGCACAACTAAGGACTGTTTGTCACGTTTTTAGGCCTAGGTTATCCTACCCTGTGAGTGCACTTTCGGAATAACTTTTTATTTTCTCGGTTTGGATCCCTCATCTCCTAAATGTATATGATAAATAAAAAAAGAATAGTTCTCATTTCAGTACACTGCACAAATATGTTAGGAGGTTTGAATAAAAATGAAAGATAATTTAAATAAAAACCATTTTTATTGCTTTGTTCATAATCTAGTGTTAGCGGTTTTCTTTCTGTCTACAAGTGTTGTGCGCTCTGAATTGCTGATTGCAGGAATGATTTTTATTTTTTTCATACATTTTATATAAATGTAATCGGCTTTATTATAGCTTTGTGTTTCAATGCTGTCATGTTTGAAGAAATACATCTACTTTTATGAATAAAACAGCCTGCGGGTTACTGTTGAAGGTAAGTAAGTCGGTGCAAATAATGATTACAGGCAGTCCCCGGGTTACAAACAAGATTGGGACTGTAGGTTTGTTCTTAAAGTGACATTAAAGTCAAAAAATGTTTCCCTCTCCCCAATGTTAATGTCAGCACTTACCTTAAATGATGTCGCTTATTCCGATCTTCTTTCCTGTCCTTTTTTCATCTGTCCCTCCAGCGCGTCTCCGATCCAGCGCTGACTCCTCTGTCCTTGCTGGCACTTCCTGTCCTACGGTGTCTGTGCAGGTGCATGCGTCCATAGACTTACCTTGCGTCTCTCCTCGTCTCCCGGCCGAAAATGTGAACTGTGCACGCCCCGAGAATTTTTACATTTTCGGACAGGAGCGCGCAGGGAAGACACAGGTAAGTATTGACCTCTTTTTGAAGCGTTTTTTTACACTTTTTGCATATATCCGCTGCTTGCTAGCAGTAGATATATGCAAAAACACCGGAGGGTTTAATAACCCTTTAAGCTGAATTTGTATGCAAGTTGGAACAGGTATATTTTTTTAAGTGCAACTCCAGCCAAAAAAAATGTTTTTTTTGATAGCATAGGGAAGCGTTAACCCCCTGTAAAGTTTGTTTTGCTGTGTGTGCCCCTGTTCAGAAAATTTCACCTCACTTTCTGTCCCTGTGACAATTGGATTTTGAAAATTTGGGGTTGCCGTGGAAATAAGGATTGGTGATAAAGCTTCAGTGGAGACACCTTTTTCCCCCATGATCACTCTTACAGGAGTGAATTTCCCTTCCTAGGGGTAGATTTCTTCTCACTTCCTGTTGTCTCAAGGACAGGAAGTGAGATTAAATCTTTCTAATGAGGATACAGACAGCAGTAAAAACCTCACAGTGACCCGGAAGAAGAGGCGGGCACCCCTCGTCTGCACGTCTAACAAGAGCCAACTTCCTGTAATGTACGTACAGTACTACGAACCAGATCCAAACAGGCGGACACTCCTCGTCAGCACGAGCGCGGTAGCATTACAACTACCCCTCCGTAGCCTCCGTTTGTAAGTAGGTATCGTATGTAACTAGGGGACTGCCTGTACTTTAATAGCCCAGAGACCCCACTGCACTGGTTAAATGTCCCAGGGCCACACACTTCTAGGACCTGCAGCCAAGTTTCTCCTAATGGTGCTAGACCTAGATAAGTCTATGGGGAACAATTTTACATCGCCAAAGCGGTTCAGCAGTACAGGAGAGGCCCCAAAAATGTCTCCCACTGGAACTCTATCAAAGAGCGAAGAGAAGAACCCCAGGTCTTTATGTTGGTCTATGTCCCTGTTGGAGTTCCATAGTACCACTTGGTGGTATGACACAAAGAAATAAGGAGACCTCTTTGTTAAGAACACAAACCTTATAGAAGGTCTAAACCTTCACCAATAAAAGTGCAATTGTTCCTGTTTTCTCCCATTTTTAAACAGATTCCCCTGACCTAGTGACGCAACAGGAAGTGAGGGAGAATTCTCCAAGAGGAACACTGGGAAGTAACGGAGATCTGCACAACAGGAACACAGACACTAAACATTTGACAAGTTCTACCCTTTCTCTGCTCTACCGAAAACAAACCAACATGTTTTAACTTAAGTTTTACTTTTTGGTTGCATTTCAAAGGACCGGTATGCCAAAAAGTTGCTTTGTGATTGAGTAACAAACCGCATTGATCACACATGTTTGACAGGAATTGAGATCACTGGAGTTGATATAGCTCTGTGTTGGCTCAGTTTATAGAGAAGGAAAATAGTCATGGGTGTTATGCTTTAGGAAATTACAATGTTAGGCCAAATTTGTGGACAGCTGACAGTCACACCCTTATGAACCCGTTGGACAAAACCATGTGTATTAATATAGCGTCGTCGTCGTCGTCGTCCCCCCACCCCCACTTTTGCAGCTAAGCGGCCTCCATTTTTTGGGGGAAGGCTTTCTACTAGTAGATACTGCTCGAAATATATATAATTTAAACAAGCTTGGGATAATCATGGGCCTAAACTCAGACAAAAGTAAACATATACTTGATGGCCACATGCTGTATGGAATTGGTGCCCAATAAAAGTGTTTTTGAGGTCAGGAACTGATGTTGGATGAGAAGACCTAGCTCCCAATCTGTGTTCCAGATCATTCCAAAGATGCTCAGTAGGGTTGAGGTCAGAGCTCTATGTAGGCCCTCGAGTTTCTCCGCACCAAACCCATCAGACTGTCTTTATGGAGCTGGCTTTGTACACATGGGTACAGTCATACTGGAACACAATTTGGCCTTCAACAAACTGTTACCACCAGTTTGAAGTACTCAATTATCTAAGTTGTCGTATGCTGCAGCAGCACCCTTACCCTTCCATAGAAATATCTGAACTTAATTTGAAGTGGTGGTCACATATTTTGACCATATATTAGGTGTGATGGTCAGTTGTCCTCAAACTTCTCGCCATATAATGTACTTGAGAGGAAATCATCTGTATTAAATCATTCCTCACTATACGAACAACAAACCACCTCCCTGGTATCTGAGCTGCAGTGATAACAATAAATCTTCCATAATGACTTCCTTCCATGTTGCCCCTGCTGCTATTCAGAAGCTGGGAAGGTTATATCAATGACATGAAACATTGATGCCATTTTGGAAAATCCAACTCCCATCAATCTCGCCATGAAATGTTTTTTTTTCATCTGGGTAGTTGGAACTTAGATTTCAGCTGTAATGTTTTTATTTGTCTTCAGCTGGGCTTTGCAGACCCATGGCAGGGAATGGGCTGGGGAAGAAACATTATAAAGTAGGTGGAATGCACAGAAAAACTGTTTATACTAATGTAGCCCCTATATAGATGAATATATGTGCTACTGTATAGATCGGTATTTCTGACTGCAAACAGTTAATTGCCTCTGTGTGTGAAGAGAGGTGAAGGTTTATGGGGATTGCAGTGCAGAGCAGATATGGATACACTGCTGAAAGGACCTTGAGGACTGCAACTCCCAGGATACTGTGCGAGAGTGAGGGGGATGGCTATGGACTGGGAGGGCTGAGCGCGCGCTGTCTGGGGCCGGGACCCAAAGTGTGCGGATCGATGTGAGACCTTGTGAGTTAGCACTGCCTGCAGCGGAGTGTGTGGTCGCCCTTGATAGACAGAGAGACCTAGGCTCTGTGTTGCCGTACTGGAGAGACAGTTGTTCGTCTGTGAGACGAAGTGACAGAGATCGGGTGCCTGAACGGAGACCTAGTGACGCGTCAGCGGTGGGGATATCGTGCCGATCCAGCCACTGGAGTGACTCGCCCAGCGGAGTGAGTGGAAACCGTTACCAGAGGCCTTAGATGACCCTGGACAAGTGGTGATGAGTTGCAAAAGACCCTAGATGACCTCACCTCCTTCCTAAGTGTCATTCCAGCGGAAGAGGGATGTCTACACTGCTACTGAAAGACATCATATTGTGCAGGACAACCCTGGGTGTGGTGAGAGGCCTATGGGCCATTGTGACACTGTACTTTTACACATCTGCGACTGCTACACAGTATGGACCCAACGTTGGCTAGCCTAGGACATTACTACTGGCCAGTAGTCTAGAGGGCTGTGGTGCTTCCAAGTGAGATATTGTTGTTGGATTTCTCTACTTTTATATTTACTCCTGAGACAGTCTGACTTCAGAGGACTCTGCATAGGCAATAGATAGCCGCAGTCACTGGATGTCAGAGTGCATTGATTTACCTCATATTGTTTAGTGTGTTATTGTTACATTATTAAGATATTATTTTGTGTTATTCAGCCAATAAATCCTTTACAAAAACTCTACAAAGGTGTGTTGGTGAGCTGTGGATCCACCAGTTGGGTGGTACATTGGTGCAGAGGGTACAGAAAGACCTGTTACATTAGCAGCTCCTACGGGGGTAGTGCTACACTAACAAAATGTGAGTTGCCATTATTGTGGTTGTCATTATTTTCAAGGTATAAGCTCCAATAAAAAGTTGGTTTAAGTATAACCTGGTGGGCTTAGCATCTGGCTCTTGTGTGTGTATCACTGGGCTGTAGAGCCTCAAATCTCTATACAAATTAGTAAACTAAACCTGAGATTGTAGTCCATCGCGGGAGTGAGCTTGGAGTGGTGACTACTTTACAACGCACACAGGGACCATGGGGAACAAAAGTAGCCCCCCTCCAGAAGGAAGGACAGTGTCAGCACCATTTCAGAGATGATTTGAGGATCTACAGCCGAGTGATACACAAATAAGGAGCCAGGTGCTATGCCCACCAGGTTACACTTGTACCAACTTTTCATTGGACTTGCACAAATATGGTTCACCATTGTTCTTGGGTAAACTTGAATGCATTTTTTGGATTAAACTCGAACAGTTCGATCTTGCTGCCATTATTCCCAACTCTGTTACTGTCCACCTGGGAGTTTTGGGTGTTCCTGCCAAAAACTATTTTAGCAGTTATTATTTTAGGTATTTTAGCTTCTCCTGTTGTGTTCTTCACCACTTCATAATAAGCACAGCAGGTTTACAGGAACAGAGTTCCCCATTATAAGAAGCTGGTTGGTCAGGGGCTGTACCTCCCAGCATCCACATGAAATAGTGTTGGGTGGCCTAAAACTTCCTTCCTGATTGGCTAGGAAGCCGGTTTCACTTGTTGCCAGCAGCCTGGCTTCCTGACCAATCAGGAAGCCGGGTGGCACGTCATGACCCTTCCTGATTGGCCAGGCTGCCTCTGAACTTCCCATGCAATCAGCCGGGCCAACGGTACCCCGGGATGTGGCTATTGGTATTCGGTTTTCGGCGAAAATCGATATTCGATGCTGAAAAACCCGTACCTGTGCATCCCTACTTAAAGCCCATCTCTGGGCAAACCGAAAAACCACCCTGGCAGTGGGGCCTGCAAGGATTAGGTGCTTGTTTATGCCTAGTGGACGGCAGTACACACAGATTTACTTACCTGATCCCCGCTCCCTGCCGGGCTCTGACACCGGTCCCCGCAGTGTCTTCTTCCCTTTCCTCTGGCACTCATCACATCTAATACAGGTTCCATAGACCCGCATTAAACATGAGGCCGCCGAGAGACATTCCACCAGTCAGAGTGGAGGGGGAGAGAGGTGAACGCTGACCACCGCTGGAGTGGGGCTCAGGCAGGTAAAATGACTCTGGTCCCATAGACATGAATGTGCAGTTAACCCTTGCAGTGCAGTGGAGCTCTATTGCCAGGGAAGGTTTTTTGTTTCCTTGGAGATAAACTATAAAACATATCTAAACCCCAACAATGAACTTTCATTTGTTCTCTTTTGTTCTGTTAAATATACCACTGGACGTGTTTTGTTCTATCTGGTGATCATGCCAGAAAGCTTGGGAGCGAACAATGTTCTGTGCTATGATTAATTACAGTAGCATTGTTATCCGAGGGCTGGAAGTATCACCAGATAAAACCAGCAGACACCACATCCGGGATACAGGGAGTAGTGACCTGTAATATATTACATTATGTTCTTAGGGTTCGATACGCCTCAATAGGGGCCACTACAGGCGTCGTGATGAAACATGGCCATGATAGTGGAGTGCTTTGATGGTGACAAACCTAAAAATGACAGTAATATCCCTAAACAGTGATGATTGGACAATGCGTAGGCAAAAAATGGCAATCTTGACAATACATGGGCCCCATAGGGGCAATCACATATTGTACCACTATGCGGGAGCTCCTGTAGACCCACAGGCAATGCACCCTGGCTTTGCATGGACCGCTACATAGCATTCATTTGCTGGGTGGTTCTAAAGAACCACCAAACTGGTTGTGCCTGGTTTGCCCACCACCACATACACCTGCTTTGTAGCTATAGTCAGAAGGTGAGACGCTAAAGCTGGGTCTGTTCTGTGTCAGACATTTGTTAACAGTCGGGAGCGCCTGCAGGACAGTTCCCCTAACGATCCAACATACCACTAATGTGTATCATTTAGGCCCCACAAAGGGTACCCACTGACCCATGCAGTAGCAGGGAAGGTCATCTAGGCACCTGTGAAGGAGTCAGTCTAATGTGTGGCTTCTGGGGAGGGCAGTACAGCAGTAAGGATGAACATGCGGTTGGGTTGTACAGCTAGGGCCTGCGCTAGCTCAAAGAGTGTCCACCAGACACCATATTTAATATGGGCTGCACAGCCTCAGGCAAAATGGATGCTGAACCCCAATTCTAAAACACCCGGCTTTCCATGACAGCGTAAAAGAGTCACAGATGGAATTCTGAAATAACCCCGGCAGCTAGGTGCAACCTGGTAGACAAAGATGCACCCACCAGGCTCCCCTTTGGAATGCAGCACATGGCCACCATATTCCGCATGGGCTGGAGAGTGCTAGGCAGGATTTTAAAAATATCCCTGCCAAGGACAATCTTCAAATTCCCAATCGGGATACCCCTTAAAGCAGTGGTTCTCAACCTGTGTAACCTCAGGACCCACACTTGTCCTTGGTCATTAAGTCGCACCACGCTGGAAAGCATGGCATTGCAGTACTGCATGTTCCGGTGAAGTCAAATGGCAACGCACCTCCTGCAACAGAACCTGCGGTATGTGCGATTGCATGGTACGCTGCATTAATCACATGGGTCTGTGCAATTAACGCACTGTACTAGTGTGAATGGACCCTCAAAAAATAAGATTGAAGAAAATAGGTCACCAGCACTCCATAAGTTAAAATGAATGAGTCCTTTTAATGGACAATGATGTCACAGAAATCCAACATGAGCCGACGTTTCGGGGCCACACAGGGTCCCTTCTTCTTCACATCTCTTGCCTTGAAGAAGGGACCCTGTGTGGCCCCGAAACGTCGGCTCATGTTGGATTTCTGTGACATCATTGTCCATTAAAAGGACTCATTCATTTTAACTTATGGAGTGCTGGTGACCTATTTTCTTCAATCTTGTGTTTTGCACGGTGCCATCCGTGAAGTTACTTCGAGCACCATTTATTTGATTGTTGGCCGGGACTGCTGAAAGGTGTGCGGAGGGCACCTCCACCAATTGGACCCTCAAAAACACTGACAGACACACAACCACAGACATTCTCCCATACACATACTCAAGCTGACACTTGGCGCTGGGCAGCATATTTTTAACCGACAGTGCTGGGCTAGGGGGAGGCTGAGGAGCCCCTCACCTACAGCAGTAGAAGTCATGTGACGACCCACTGAACACTAGGCTGCGACCCACTTTTGGGTCGCGCCCCACCAGTTGAGAACCATGGCATAAAGGGTCTTCTGGGACAGGGTACCCCCACATGGGCGGCCCATGACCCTGGACCTACAGAGCACCCTGCAGCTAACTCAACATGCTGCATTCCGTGCCCAGTTGAGTGCCTAGTGCAGGGTCCAGTGCCCAGGAGGCAACCGTAGAGGCCGGGCCCCGCTTCTTCTTCCTTAGAGGGCAAAGCCAAGGAATAGTTAATTCAGAAGCTTCAAACGTGCACCCCAATGACTCTGCAGCAACTGGAGAATCGTGCTAACAAAAAAAAAAATATCTTGATAAAATGTAAAAGAGAATATAGGAAATGGTTTGCTTCTCTCAGAGCAATGAGAACACAGCAAATCTATACGTGCCAGATGCCCAAAAGCGATCCCAAAATGAGGGGCGGGCGAGGACACCAAACAAGGGGCAAGTCCCTGCAACCCAAGAAACAGACCCATGAGTGATCATGGGACCTTGTGACCACACATTGCATCTGCCAATGCAGCCACATTCACTTGAAAAAACTTGGTTACGTGTGGGCCAGGGGTGTAACTAGAAATCACAGGGCTCCATAGCAACATTTTGTATGGGGCCCTGTGATTTCTAGTTACGCCCCTTGCAGAGCCCACCAAAGATTGTCTATGGTGGGCTCTGCAGGGTCTCAGGTGGACTGGTCACAACCCTGCAGAATTCTTACCTGTCAGCCCAGATCCGCTGTCAGCTTTCTCCACCCACGGGCCCCGCCTCCCCCTCAGTCGCCTCTGGGCCCTGCCTCCTTCTCCACCGCCGCCAGGCCTGGCCTCTTCCTCCTCCTCTACCGCCGCCGGGCCCTGACCTCCTCCACCGCAGCTGCTGGCTGTCACTGACTCAGCAGTGGCTGTGAGGAGGAACGCGCCGCTGCACAGGGCACTGACAGGTTGTCAGTGATCTGGACAGTGGCGCGATCCTCCTCACAGTGACAGCCAGCAGCCTGCGATGCCATAGTGACCTACAAGGCATCAGGGGGCCCCCCTGAGCCCCATAGCGGCCGCCTGAGTCGCTATGGTGATAGTTCCGTCACTGGTGTGGGCAGAGGACCAGGTTGTGGCTTTGCTAACCTAGGAGACTGAAGTCTGTTGTTGGGGGGCCCGGGAGATACTCACCACACAGGTAGACTGAGCATGTAAGGTCCCAGGGTTTAATGGCATAATCCCCAGAAATCCATCTGAAAATGTTCTCACTAGAAGCAGGGGGGCCCTTGTAGGGCCCATCTGAGATGATGAGCACACAATTGGTCTTCGTAAGAGACTAGCAGTAGGTAAACTCTGACAGCCAGCGCTACATCATATTTTTGGGGGATGAACTGGAGGCGGGCAAAAGAAAGAATGAACAATGTCCATGTTAAGGTGTAAGGAGGCCTCAACCTTAATCAAAAAAGGAAGTCACAAAGTCTCCTCTTCAGGACACAAAGCTAAACTCAACTAGTGTAGTGGTGTAGACTCTAGAGCACTGGTAGGCAACCTCGGCAAGCTGTGATGAAACTACAAATCCCATCTTGCTCTGCGAGTCATGCTTGTGGCTATCAAATGCGTGCCAAGATTGCCTACCCCTGCTCTAGAGGGAGCAGACCTCTTGTTGAGTTGTATATACATTTTTTTCCATTGTATTTTTAAATCTCTGTACAGGCTGGCACATGCGCAATATGATAGAGGAGAGTTGTATCTTCCGATCACCATGATTACGAATGACGCATATTGTACGCGCCGATACTAGGCGACGCTGTGCACACCATTTGATCTAGGAATATAATGCTACGGAGGGCATGTACAGAGTATCCCTATGATGGATGACACACGGCCACAGCACCGATTCTGATCGCAGGACTGTGGGGAACAATCAGTAAGTAATCTGGACGTTTATGTATATTATGATTTTTAATGAGACTATGTATTTTAAAATATGGCGTTTTTTCCCGCCGTTCTGACATCACTGGGGGTGTGTTCACTACTAATGAATTAACAACGTGGGGTATATATGTAGTATGTGGATGTTATCACATTGTCACATCTCTTGCCTTGAGGAAGGGACCCTGCGCGGCCCCGAAACGTCGGCTCTGCTTTGATTTTTGTGACACCATTGTCCAATAAAAAGGACTTATTCATTTTAACTATTTGGAGTGCTGGTGACCTATTCTTCCAATTGTATATCCAGACTTCATGTAGGTGGCAGTTTACCTAGAGGTATAGAATTACTGTGCTCTGTTGTCAAATGAGCGATGGAGAAACACTGTATTCATCTTTATTGCATCTCAGTGCTGCTGATCTCCTGCAGCCTCGTTGTCGCTACGGCAACAGCTGCACATCATTATTCTGAACTGGGCTTTCTGATGGTGACAACGATGGACCGTGCCTGCCCAATGCATGTCAGCGCATCCACCAGTAGTCTCCATCAGAGGCATGCGTGACAGGATGACAACACAGGAGCAGTTGGAAGACAATTGCCACCTCATAAGTGTCAGAACAAGTATTCTAATGGCGGGATCACCAGGAAAAGCTGTAGATTTAGGAGATTTTAGCGTGAGGTTATGTCTACTTTAAAGGATATCTATGGTCATAAACTAAAAATGAACATGTTTACATGAAATCTCCATAAGTTCCATCCCGCTCCTAATAACCAGATCCATCTAGAAGTGTATAAACTTACTTATTGAAGGTGTCCATAGGATGGACTTCCTCAATGCACTGCCACCATTCCACTCAGCCCTGGGAATACACCTTTCCTTGTGTCACCACTCTCACAGAGCCTGCCTGCAGAACTACAACTCATCGTCTGAACAATGTAACATTATCATTGCTTGCTGGAAACAATGCATTATGGGCTATGTAGTCCTGACAATTATTGCATCACATGAAGCAGCAGGGAAAGAGACACAAAGCACACTGGGAATCCAGGAAGATGTTGGAAGTGATGGGCAGACGGAAGGCAGCACTCACTACATAAAGGGGATTTTTACAAGGAAGCTTTGATTGTATTATCAGAAACAACTCTCCTATGTATTCCTATTACTAGGGATGTCCTGATACCATTTTTTCCAAGAACAAGTACTTTCCCCCAGGTACTCGCAGATACCCGTTACCGATACTTTTTCCTAAAGGGACATGTGACATTTTTTCTAAAACAATCCAGACAAATGATTTTAGGGCAGTTTCTTCATAATTATGGAGAACTGTAACTCAATCACTGATTATATAGCAATGAAGGGCAACCGGCAATAGAGGACTACAAATCTCAGCAACCCATGATTAGTCAGCAATGGAGAATGGCAACCGGCTATAGAGGACTACAGATCTCAGCAATCCATGATTAGTCAGCAATGGAGAATGGCAACCGGCTATAGAGGACTACAAATCTCTGCAACCCATTAGTCAGCAATGGAGAATGGCAACCGGCTATAGAGGAGTACAGATCTCAGCAACCCATGATTATTCAGCAATGAAGGGCAACCGGCTATAGAGGACTACAGATCTCAGCAATCCATGATTATTCAGCAACGGATAATGGCAACCAGCAATCATGCATTGCTGAGATTTGTAGTCCTCTAAAGCCGTGATTATACAGGGCTGTTTGGGTCTCACCAGGGCTGCATGTGGGTGCCGGGCTCTTCGGAGCTGTCATTTGCTCTGCCTGTCTCTGTGGGTGCTGGAAAAGAGCAGGGCAAGAGCGGCCGAACAGGCACTGTCAAAGACAGCTGCTGGTGTTCCCCAGGAAGCGTGGGAGCTCAGGCAGCCAAACCAGTTTAAGAATGTAAAGGGCTGGTATCGGCCTTTAGTATCGGGGCATTTTCAGGAGTACAAGTACCTGTGAAAATGCCCAATACCAGCCCCGATAACGATCCTAGTATCTGTATCGGGACATCCTTACCTATTACAATGCTGATGTTATAACAGGAGGGGATATGCTGGGACTTTACACCTCTTTTATCATCATGGGGGTTGATTTACAAAAGGCAAATAAGCCGAATGATTTGCACTTTCAGGGGAATTTTCCCTTAACTTAGTGAAATTTCACTTTGCAAGGAGTACCTAACCAGGACGTGGCCCTGAGCCACAAAGCATCTGAATGAGTTTTGAGAATCTGCACCTAAGAGGACAAATAGTTTTTTTATAATTCTTCCAGAAAGATTGAAGAAAAAAAATACGAATGAATGACATTTCCTTTGAAACTTTAATTTAAAACATTACAAACAAAAATCTCATTACAAAAAAAAGATCCTCTGTACAAAAGAAGACTTTTTGGAGGCCAATACATAGAAAGACATTTTACTGCGATTTGTCCGCTTCTATGTTCCGATCAAAGTTGTCACTGGCAAGCTTGAGCCGTCCGCTGCAGCATCAGAGACCTTCCGTACTTCCATACAAGGCCATGGAGACCTTCTGCTCTTGTATGCTATTAAAGGGGAACTAAGATCAAATGCAATCAAAGTTATGTTATCAATATTCAGGTGACAATTTATCCGAGGATGGGATGATGCCCCGAGCTCCCCACAGTGCTTCTTACATAACCACAGGTCTAGGTGTCTGGTCATCTGAAGGGAGGATTGGACTGGCGGAACTACGGACATCTCAGGACCAATGGCATAGGTCATCTGATGGGAGGATGGGACTGGCGGAACTACTGACATCCCAGGACCAATGGCATAGGTCATCTGATGGGAGGATGGGACTGGCGGAACTACTGACATCCCAGGACCAATGGCTTAGGTCATCTGATGGGAGGATGGGACTGGCGGAACTACTGACATCCCAGGACCAATGGCTTAGGTTTTTGGTTATCCGAGAAGCACTGGAGGGAGCTTGGCACAGCATCTTCTCCAGGAACAATGTCATCTTCTATTACTCTTTATCCATCCCTGCAACACACAACATTAACTTATATGACCAAATCAGTCATTTTATTGATGAACAGGTACATGGGGGTAAGTTTAGACAAACCGCTCCAGCATCTGTTATGGGCAATGTCCCCATGTTCTATCTCTTTTCCTCTTTGTGGGGGAGAGAGCATTTTTTTAATTTTTATTTACAATCAGATCCAAAAATGAAATTGATGCATTAGACGTTTGGTTTAGATGTTTACATTCAAAGAGATCTTCTATTACATTTTGTTAAAGGACAGATGACTGGGTACTACGTGCAATTGTGTTTGATTCGATTATCATGTGACCTTTATAATAAAGAATAAAATAAAAGCCTCACAAACACCTTTCTAGAGATCTACATTGTAGTAGACATCGCCTAAGCTGGGGTTACAATAGAAGATTAGGTGGACTCCAGGAGCACCCAGGAACAGATGAAATAAAATGGGGGAGGACAGCAGAGTAAATAATTGTGGAAAAGTAAAGAAATGGAATTACATTTTAATGGAGAAAATGAAGTCAGGACAAAGTATTCCAGGTAGAAATGCTGCAAGGGCGATCACTCACTTTTACCAATAACTAAGTCTACAGCCAAGGTGCGTGCTCCATGTTTTAATACAGAGACTCCACTAGAGGGCGCAATTAAAATCCACACCAGTCCCCCGTCTAGGATAAGGGTTTGGCATTAAATTTGGAAGGGGGAATTACACACCATTTACTTTTTTACATGCACATTGTTTTGTAAATGTTAGACTGGCGTGCCCCCATATTTTGCATATCTTTAAAAGGTACCGTGACTGAAATAAGGTTGAGAAACGCCGGGTCTATCCACACCAATAGACACGCTATGACCAAAGGTTTGTGGACACCTGACCATCACAACTCTCTGACCATGTTGGACATTCCAAACCCAGGAGTGTAAAACCTGAGCACGCAGCCAAGAAATCTCCATTGACAAACATTACCACACAAGACAACAGTGTGCGTCCAAATTTGGGGAAGGTCCTTTAGTATCCCAGCAAGTCTGTACCCCCCGTGCACACAGCCAGCTCCATATAGACATGGGCGGAGGAGTTTGGCATTGTACTTCTTAGCGTAGGCTGCAGAAGTTTCCTTAACAAGACCTCGTCACCTGAACAAATAGTATTTTCATTGGACAATAAAGAAGATCTTCCTACTGACCCCTCTGGACAATGATTTTCTGCAGGAACCAGGCCTGCTCACACCCTTGCGCTGCACCAACACACAATACTGCACAGGCTTTAGCATGAACGATCACAGAGCAACACAACATAAAGCACCGCATTTTGAATGGCACAACCACACAGATGTCAGCCATGTATGCGTTGTACGGGGCTGCTTGATGCATACCCCATGCTGAATGTACATGCATTAGTACAATGTAGTGTCTATGGGCCCTTATAATGTCAGGGTGTGCAGATGGTACTCTTTTTAGATGCCCACTACTACCCCCTCGTCTGTTATGTCACTAATCTGACAATATGTCAACTGCGGGGCCTGGGGCTGTGTCCCTGGAGTCACTCAGCACTGATTGTACACATACCCCCTATTATAATAGTAATATATCTGCCGATAGCATGGTACTTTCTGGAGGAGAAAAAAAAAAAACATTGCCCAGAGGAAGCAAACATAACTAAATCTCTAATACATTACCCATTATAGCTGTGCTATTCATTTTGGTGACAGGGTCTCTTTATCCAAGTGGTGCCACCCCACAGACTTTACTGCTGCTTTAAGTTCTACTCCACCTAAAATAGGAATAAACCTCACAAAGACAAAAGCTCCAGGATGGGGGAGGGGGGTTACATTTTTACGTGGCTAGTGCACATCATGTCTGTTGACCTGTTTTTCTGCACCCCAGCCAACATGTATGGCATGAAGCGGGCACACAGAAGACAGTGGTTTCTATGTGCTCTGGTCACACCATACATGTGCGGTGGTGTGCAGAAAAACACAGCTCCATGGGCATGGTGAGAACAAGTCCTGATAGATCCTACTCTGCAAAGATGTATTATTGGCCACACAGCATAGCACGGCATGTAGTTTTGTGATATCAGCCATTTTAAGCCACAGGAAGCTAGGACTGGCCACATCTGTGTGGATTTACCCATCGATGATGTCATCACAAGTCCACATCTTCCATCTCAACTGCTCCACAGCCAGTTATATCGGAGAAGCACATGCATGGCAGAGGTGGTCTAAAAAGACCATTTACATCCAATAATCTGCTCCTCTATGGGGGGTGTGTGTTCAAATTTCTCTTGCAAATGGCAAGCACCAATTGGTCAGCGAGGTCACCTGATAGCACTGACCAATGAGAAGTGCTTGTTGCTAACCATTGCTTAGCAATAAAGGCTCGACAATTTTTAAGGGCTGCAATCCCGTGTATGGAGTATAGATATTACACCGGCAGCCATGGAAGGAAAGGAGCGATCGCTGACAGAAAAAAGCAGCAGAGGCTGGGGGCCCTTTTGGCATGGAAGGGCCAAACAAAGAAAGCATATTTCCTGCACACCTTATAGTACTTTCCCTTTAGTAAAAGCATTCCATTCCCAGCATTGTTGGTGCACATCTGTCTTGCGTGAACTCCAAAAAAAAAAGTTTTAATAAAAATAGTCAAAATACCTGAATGGGTCTTTATATCATCTCCCTGTAATCCTCCATAAAGCCGGGCAAAGACTGGCAGAGGGAGGGGCAGCACTAGCAGCCAATCAGTCTCAGCTGCCCATCCAACACCGAATGTGCTTACATGACAGCAAGAGCTCAAGCATGACCCAGTGAGCTGCTGCTCCTTCACTGTCCAATCAGCAGGCTAGGGGGGCGTGTCCAGGACCAAGCTGTGCTGTTTAGTAGCAGCAAAGGTCCAGGACCTGGCTCGCAACTGAATTACAAATCTGTTGGCAGGCAAGATGACAAACACATATGCACTCAAACTGTATAAGTAGCTGCTTGCCTGGGGAGCCCCTTTCACGGCAATCTAATAATTGAGTTTGAAAATAGGAATTCCGAATGCCAACGTCACCAAAATCACATTATTGGATTATTACATTGAATAGATTTTAATCGGCACATTTGCAAGATGTTAGTCACCCTTCTGACAACAGAAGGAACTCTGGACTGACACAGGATCGGGCAGCCCGTTGCTGGGTAGGCTTAGTGGTCAAACGGTTAGCTTCTTGGTACCATTACCATAGTACTCATCGCCTCCAAAGAGAAACACTTGTATTGAAATCTTCCCCAATAACATGGAAAAAAAAAAAAAACCAGAACGGATATAGAATAATGAACAAAGCTAGATCGAGTGGCGCCGGTCATCTAATTGAAATATTGTAGGGGCAAGAAGAAGGTACACCACGGCCCGACTTGTAAATGAAGATCTGAGAAGCCTTTGATGTAACGCCCATACAGGATTTTGTGGAGTCGGCAGTCGTTGGACTCGCTGCCTCTTGCATAAGTTCATTTTTTATTTTTTTTTCCTTACAAGTTCAAAAGTTAAAAAGTTTATCACACGAGATTCCCCTTCCGAGGACGCCATTTCCTTTCACTGTTCGCCCAGCCGAAAGCCCTGACCCCAGTTGTGCCGTCCGCCGCCACCTCCTCCTGCCTGATCGTCTGCTGGTCGTCTGGCACTGGCGGGAGGGACACCAAATCCAGAGACTCCTCCTCTTCTGTTCGGGAACCAGCGGTACCTGGAAAGGTAAAGAAAAGTCTTGTTACATTTCTAGAGTTCTGATGAAACAGAAATGGGAGTATTTATATATTAGAGTGGACCTTTACGCCCCGAGAGCACACTGGACCCTTTGAACCCTCCAGTCAAAAACGCCAATTTGTTTTTTCAACCTTTTTGATTCATTTTTAAAGTCCGGCCTAACCCCCCCCCTCTGTTTTCATGTAGACGACAATGACGTGTACCTCACACTCCTGCAGCCCGCAGTCATCAGCTTACATGAGCAGCTGGAGGAAACCTCAACTTAGATCCAGTGAAAACAATCCCTGGGACTTTGTGCTTCTCAATTCAGGCGGAGTGTATTCTAATTGGGGTTGGTTTAGAATGAGAACACCATCTAGCAGAGCAAAACCCCATTCAACTGAAAGCTGAACTCCAAGCACACAGCTAAATGCACATGGGAACAGATTTAGCTGCTGAAGGGTTTGTATTTCAGTCCATCCAGTCTTAAGATCACACAGCTCTGTCACACAGCTCCATCCTACCTGGCAGGGGTGGGGGGCGGGAATCTAATCTTCTACTTTTGGAGTATTACTTACAGGTCTCCAGCTACTATGCGACAGTGAAAGGAGAAGCAGCAGACTGTTGAGCTCATCTCTCCATCACTTTTCTCTCCTCCCCCATCAGCATGCTCCTTGCACTGCAACACCAACGATGGACATGCGTCTTTTAACCTGATTGACTTCTTTTGCTGCATCTCCCTGCTCCTTTCAGAAGGCCGGTCCACACCAGCTCTGGTGCGGTCCAGCACGATTTGCTGCTGGAACAAGGGCAGTGGCAGTGTATTGAAGTCAATGGCACTGCAGCCAACCCCCCCCCCAGTGTGATCACTGCACCAGAACACATCCAGTGCGACCTGAAAAAGTGCTGCAAGCACAATGTTTTCAGATTGCAGTGGCCTGGACTGGAGGGCATTCCTGGACCTGGGCAGGGGGGCGTGCCTGCAGTGCCATCGACATAAATGGCACAGCCATGGCCCCTGAACGCAGGAAGCAGGCCGGGATGCGCTCCAGTGCTGGTGTGACTGTTCCCTGAGCTCTGCTGTACAGACTGCAATAGGCTGTAACAAGGTCAGATTCAGGAACTTAAATGTAAGTGAGATCATAATTTCTGAGCTGCATTTATTTTTGTCTGTTCAGCTTTAAGATGCTGGGTCTGCGTGCGACCTCCTTTCCTGTGCGTCCCATAGACAGAAGAGAATGGTTCCTTTATGATGTTTGTTTCCCTAGAATACCTGAAATCCCTTTATAACCTAAGGATTGGCCTGATGCCAAACAAAGCCTTTTACTTACAGAATCTCTGGCGTGGAAAGGAAGCTTCTGCCACCCAGATCCATGGGATATTTGAACATCAGGAAGAAGTAGAGATGACCCACCAAGTTTCCGATCAGTTCATTAGTGATCCTTAAAGAAATAAAATAACAAAAGTAAATATGAAGCAGAATTGCAGCCAAAGTGTCACTTCTAAAATAAAGGGAGGGAAAGGCTTGAAACTAGCAGGTGTTACTGCTGCTGTCTTGTGCCCCACAGGAGAGATTTCCTCTCATGGTCACCAGGACAGGAAGTGGGTGGAAATCTTCCCAACGGGGACACAGACACCAATAAAACCCTGACAAATTATAAACCTTCTGTAATCCATTAAAACAAAAACACACAACTCCCAATTCATGTTCGATGGATTTTGCCTGAATCCTCTCCCCCTGTAACAGGCTGTCTGCACAAAGTCCACAATCACATTGCACAGAATACTTAATACAAATTTACGGACGGATTCTCCATTGGTGCACTGTTAAAAAGTAGAGGTCCACCAAAATAGCATTTTCCGGCCAAAACCGAAAGTGATTGTTTCCCCCTAACCTTAAGGAAAAAAAATTATTATTTTTTACATTACTGTCGGAGGCTTTGTGGAAATATCAGGCGTCTAAAACGATCCTGGATATTTCCCTTTTGAAATAGAAAGAGATTGGAGGACAAAGTCTTAAATCTCCATTATGTTATGAATGAACAGGAAGCCTCTAAACTGAGTACTTCCTGTCCATTCATTGTATGAGTTACTATGTCCACAATCATGAATGAACATGAGGTGATGTAGAGCACTTCCTGTTCATTTATAATTGGGGACACATTAAACTGATGTCCTCAATTATTTACAAACACTCAGCGGTCAGCCCTGATCTCCGAGCGTTTGTCTCCTCACATTTTCAGCCCCCCCGCCAAAAAAAAAAAAAAAAAGGCACTTTTGGCATTTTGCTCAAAGTACCATTTTCGGGCTGATATGTCTGATCATGTGACTGTAGGACAGATCAGGGACAGGTATGGCTGTGCAGTAAAGAATACTTGAATCCTGGCCATGTACACCACTGCTCTATAGGGGATTCAAACTTTATAGTGTGAAATACTTACGATCCACCAATTATATAGTTAAATCCAAGAATGACCCAAGGGAGATAGCAGGCCTATCAAAGGAAGAGAAATAAAACAGGTTAGTATGATTTTACACCGCGTGATAATGATAATATGAAATTGCACAGAGATCATTTTTTTTTTTTCTATTTTGCCCGGACACTTTAAATTTTAGCTGTCACCCCCCCTACCCCATCAAGCTGGAAGGGCACCCCCGTCCCCTCAAGTGGGCCCAACCAGAGTGGTTTCCAGCTCTGTATCTGAATACAACAAGTGTACATTACTGGGGGTCACATACCTTGAATCTCGTCCCGAACCAGAAGGACACAATCATATCTCTGTTCAGCTGCGACCACACGTACAGAACGGACATGATCAGAGGGATCATCAACAACTGGAAGGCACAAAGAAATCCATCATTACACAGAAGTATCAAACTGCGTTGGCTTTGATGACGAGACACAGAATAGGCAAACTGTAATGTGAGCTGTTCTAGGCTCTGTTCACATCCAAGTGCTACCCGGCGGCGGTTAGGAACCGCAGGGACAACACATCAAACACAGGGACGGGATGAAAGGAAACTCGCTCTGTTCAGATCTTTGTGATGCAACACAGCGCATCGGCCTATATGATTTCCGGGGGGAGAGGCATGCGCCTTAACCTCCCTGGCGGTCTGATTATGGAGGATTTTAGCATGCCAAAGCGGTACATTGTTTTTCATGGCAATTTCTTGTTTTATATTGTAGGCCTGTAATTCTTAGGAATAAGTCACTAAATCTGTCCAAACAAGAGTCCAGTAGACATCCCTGGTATGATAAAGTTTGAAAAACGAAAGGATAAATGATAATAGAATAAATAATTATAATATAATAAATAAAAATGGTCCAGTAAATGGGAATTCTGGGGGCGCTGCCTGATCCGTACCACAGTCATAGAGTACCAAGTTCGCAGAATCGTCACGGTCGTCACTTTCAGTGTCTGATGACGAATTTCCCAACGAATCGCTATCGCTCAATTCTGCAAGTGATTCTAATTTACTATCGCTGTTTCCTACCTTGTCTAAAACCGCTTGCGACCTAAAGGGACGCTTTTTGGATGCCATGGACGTTCTGAAGTTTCCAGGCAGAAAGAAGAGTAAAAGTGCAGGCAGGGCACTGGACAAAATTGAAGTGAAATGGTTTGATACATAAATGTAAATCCTAGCAGATTACATTGTATTGTGTGTATATTGCATGTTTTCACTCCGCCCCCCGCTGTGACGCCGAAAACAAAACTAAAAGTCAGATTGCGGCATCGGCCGGCCACGTACAGCAAAGGACACCGTGGGCTCGTAGGGACAAAGTGACACTTTTGTGCAATCCCAAGTGTAGCTCGGGGTTACCGCTCTTTGTACTGAAAATTAACCCCAAGCCACACTCGGGGAATACCGCCAGGGAGGTTAAAGTGCACCTGCCATATGAGATAACAATGTCCGAGAGTGCTAGATGCTTAGTAGTCATGCTGATGCCTTCAGTAGCCAATGATCTGGAACAAATATGTTAAATGTCATCATCCCCGGATGCAGACAGATTGTATCCAGGGACAATCATGTAGCCCAATCTGCAGGTAATCATTCCATGTAGGATTACATACAGACTGACGTTAATTTGAACGGGTACAGCGGCCACATCTGTACAGAGCCACCCAGGACTCCTGACATAAGAATCCATAGATATCCTCTGCCGCCCCGTGTGAATGGGGTCATAGCGTGTACATACTCTAAGAAGGACTGAATAAATACACTTACCTGCATGTCCATTATCACTCCGGTTATCTAACGTCACAATGTTAAGGGAAACTCATCTTCAGAGAAAAAGACTTTTTACTTAGAAACCATGCTTAGATTGTAAAGGGATAGTGAACACAAAATAGAGCAGAGATCAATAAAGATGGATATGTGTACTACTGCTCAGGCAGAGAGCTGAATCCACCCACAAGTGACTATACAAATTACACAGACAAACAGATGATATGCCTAGCTGCCACACATGCAATGGGATCGTTTTGTTAGCCCTCTCACATCTATGATAACTTAGAACAGGGGTAGGCAACCTCTACACTCCAGCTGTTGAGGAACTACAAGTCCCATGAGACATTGCAAGACTGACAGCCACAGGCATGACTCATGATGGGATTTGTAGAGTCAGCACAGTTGGAGTTCCCAAGGTTGCCCACCCCTGACATTCACTTGTGATCAGTTTTGGGGCTGAATTAAAGGCAAGCTCCATCCCATCCTGGTTCAGACGTGTCAGATAAACTGAGGACAGAAGAGACAATCACAAAAACCATCACGCTGGAGAGCGGAATATCCATAGGCTTATCTGTTCCTTTACAGATGAGTATTTACACTTTGTACAGCCAAATTAGGAGAACGACTGCTTTATATTTGTTACATGTTCACATTACAATAAGAAATCCCTACATATTACTCGCTCTTTCTGAAAGTTTCTCTTAAAAAGTGTAAGTTCGCCTTTTTACAAAATGTGAACAAAAAAAATGAACTAACTCGCAGCACCCCAACTTCCCCCCGGTCCCCACTGTACTCACCTGCCAGCTGGTGTAGCGGTCCATACACCGTACTTCACAGCCCCACGGTCTGTAATGATCACAATGCTCGCAAATGGCGCACACTCGTTGGTCAGCAGTCACATGACCACGGTGATCAACGAGAAGCACTTGCTACTTCTGGGACCTGGTTCCCGGCTCACAAGTGCTTCTCATTGGTCAGTGTTGCCATTTATGTGCACTGTGATCATTACAGACTGCAGGGCTGTGGAATGCGATGTACGGACTGGCCCCTACAGTAGGGATCTGGGGAGGTGAAGGGGGGCTGGAAGTTTGTTTATTTTTTCACATTTTGTAATGAGGAAAACCTACCCTTTAGGTCCCATTCACACCTATGCCTTTAGGTGTGATTGGGGATTCCGATTGATGCATCCAGGGAGAGTGATTGATTCATAACCACATGCCTACCATGCAGTGTGCCGGCGTTCAAATGCAGCAGCTGAACCCTGACTATTAGGGGTGGTACACACCTATGCGACACCCCACGACAATCGTGCACGTGGTACAAAGTACCTTTTTTCTGCGATACACGACGCGGCTGTTTTAGCCGCGATTGTGTTCAGAAGCACGGGCGGAACCGCAGCGGGGAAACCCTGCAATCCGCCCAGCGCTACTGGGGTGCCATTGGAAAATAATCCTATCCGCGCGGAATCGTGCACAATTGCCCGTGCGGTGGGGTGTCGCATAGGTGTGCACTGGCCCTTACTGCGACAGGTGACAGCTGCCACTTGAACTTGCGTTTTCCTGCAGCAGGAATCCCTAATCGCACCTAAATTATATAGGCATACACGGGGCCTTAAGGTGGCCATACACTGTACAACCATCGCAAGACCTTAGTCTTGCGATGGTTGTAAAGTACTTAAAAAAACGTCTGATCTGCCCATCTTGGACAGGCAGATCGTACTCTCGATCATCGCAAGCCCGCCCCGAGGGGCGGGCTTCCGATGACTGTAATGAGGGGCGGGTTTCCGATGACTGTAATGAGGGGCGGGCTTCCGATGACTGCAATGAGGGGCGAGCTTACAATGACTGCAAACGGGCAGTGTGCGCACACCGGCCCGTTCGGCAGTTGTCGAACCAGCAGGCCACTAACTCGCCGAGAATCGTACAATTCCCGGCGGGGTTTCTAGCATGCTGGTTCGACGGAAGACGTGCGACCGTACAGTAGAAACGGTCGCACGCCTTCCATACACTGCACGATTCTCGTACGATGGTGGGATTTCCCGCGATTCTCGTACGAGAATCGTGCAGTGTATGGGCACCTTTAAACTGAATTTCCCCCTGGAATGAAAGCATGATGGGGAGGTTACCTAATTAACCCCATCTGTGCTGTGCTGGCAGATCTCATTAGCAGTTGTAAACTAGATTTGAACACGGTCTGTCCCAACAAAGGGTTACAGATCTAGAAGAATTGTATGATAATGAGAGGGAGGTCAGAGTGTCCGTATTCTCTTTCTCTAGGGGCAGAGTTTACTGTCACTTTAAATTTGTAGAGAGATGCTCCTAAGGCTACAGAGACATCTAAACAAGGTGAGAGATTATATATTTTATTATTTGAGGTATTCTGTGTGAAAAGAACCTCAAAACATATAGAGGAGTTTTCTCAAATTTGACTGCAAAAGTGGAAATACACTTTAAGATGAATGAATTTGAGTTCCCAGCTCGTGGTTAGCAGGGTATCTGGGGCTCTCTATTCTTATGTGAAGAAAACTAAGATAGGGGTCTACAGGAGATTTCTGAACCCGGAGAAACCAAGATAGGGGCCTACAGGAGATTTCTGGACAAACCACCATAGGGGTCTACAGGAGATTTCTGTAACCCAGACAAACCACCGTAGGGGTCTACAGGAGATTTCTGGACCCAGACAAACCATGACAAGGGTCTACAGGAGATTTCTGGATCCAGACAAACCACCATAGGGGTCCACAGGAGATTTCTGTAACCCAGACAAACCATGATATGGGTTTACAGGTGATTTCTGGATCCAGACAAACCACCATAGGGGTCTACAGGAGATTTCTGTAACCTAGACAAACCACCATAGGGGTCTACAGGAGATTTCTGTAACCCAGACAAACCATGATAAGGGTCTACAGGAGATTTCTGGATCCAGACAAACCACCATAGGGGTCCACAGGAGATTTCTGAACCCGGACAAACCATGATATGGGTTTACAGGTGATTTCTGGATCGGGACAAACCACCATAGGGGTCTACAGGAGATTTCTGAACCCAGAGAAACCAAGATAGGGGGCTACAGGAGATTTCTGGACCCAGACAAACCATGATAGGGGTCTACAGGAGATTCCTGAACCCAGAGACACACAAGAAAGCACATCTCTAGCAGTTTGGGTAAACCAATTATTATAAACACGGCCCCGGCCCATTCAGAGTTTTCTTTTCAATTAAAAGGATACAACAATACAAATCCAATTAAACAGGAGCATGAACATGTAATCTGCAGGTCTTCCATCAAACGCACCTAGAAAACAGAGAGGAACACTATGATGGATGGAAACAGACGGGTTCAGTTAAATACAGATTTCAGGATAAGTGGTGTTTCAAACAAAGTGCACTTGTCCCCACTACCTACCATGCTACCCTAGTCTCCCCCTCCCCAAATGCACACCTACCTGCAGCCTATAATAGCACTTCCTGTTCTATGGAGCCATCTCCCAAGTGTCTTCATCAGTCCCATAGAACCCCGAGTCTCTGCTCACACCATAGTAAAATCAGGAATGCATATCACAAAAGTGCACACTCTGATGAGTGTTCACTAAACGCGCTTGCGGTGTCATTACTTGATAAGTCGCCCCAAACGCAGCCAAGCAAATGTATAATGCTTGTTACAGAATTTACTACATAGGAAACAAACGGCCAGGAACATGCATCGCTGTGACGCGCATTCCCACTACATCTATGTGTGAATGGGGCCTCAGGGAAGCTACTGCACTGGCACAGGGAAGACCAGCATTGGGATGTAAACAAAGCCCTCAGGTAGTGGACGTGACTGCAAAGTGACTAGGGGTGGTTGGAACAACACAATGATGAAAGGGAAGGAAAATGGCAGCAGAAATAATTTTTCAAACAAGGTGCACTTATCCCTCAAAACCTTTAGGGCTCATTCACAGCAGATCAGTTGAGTTGTGCAGACCTGTGCAAGCCAAGTGTTGTCCATGTGCCCTGTTCCCACCATAACACTGAGGTGAACGCGCTGCGGTACATAGGACTTTAATGAAGTGACAATTAGTGACCCCTCAAAAAAAGGAAATACCAACTCATCGAACAGACCCTACACCAGTAGCATTTTGTAAAATGAATAATAATAGACACACTATATTGCCAAAAGTATTGGGACACCCCTCCAGATCATTGGCATCAGGTGTTCCATGAAATTTCCTTTCTACTAAATATTCCACGGTCACCTGTTAGTGGTATTATAACAAAGTGGAAGCAACTGGGAACAACAGGAACTCAGCCACCAAGTGGAATATCAGGGTGGAATTTTTTTTTTTTTTTTTTTAACAAACAAAAATTCTAACAATGAATGTGGCAAACAAACAAAAATTGGAGTTACATACCTGGTAACTGTTTCTAGGAACCTTCCAGGACAGCATTAGAGAGATAGGCTCCTCCCACCGGAACAGGAAACACATCACCCACACTTAGAATAAAAAGGAGCACAAGCCTAGCACGCTTCAGTTAAAACATAAGAACCGAAGGATACCATAGTGCAACTCGTTCATAGAATTATAGAAAACTGAAGCGTGCTAGGCTTGTGCTCCTTTTTATTCTAAGTGTGGGTGATGTGTTTCCTGTTCCGGTGGGAGGAGCCTATCTCTCTAATGCTGTCCTGGAAGGTGACTAGAGAAATTATGAACTCCAATCAAATCTCCGATGGCGATAACGAGTGTTCTGATGATTTTTCGAATTAAAATCTATTGGCACCTTTAGTGTGTTGGCTGGTGCATACGAGCCCTAATGACCAGTGATGCATTTCAACCGTGTCTTCACTTCATTCAGCTTTCTACATTCAGCCCAGGACATGGGAACATCAGTTACCTGTTTCAAGTCGCGTTGAATACTGATAGAGGAAATACAGGTTGACCATGTACAGGAAGCCCGTCCCGGGGCCCACGGGGAAGTAAAACGTGGAGGTAAAGGGGCGCCATATCTGGAAAGGAAGACATCAAACTCATTATAAACAAATCTACTAATCACATTCTACATGCAGGTAGATCGAAACCCAATCACTAAAATCCCATATAAGCTTCAGCCTGCTGATGTCATTTCAGCTTAGATTCAAGTAACCGTGGTGATCCCGCCATCCATGTCCAGGCACTTCCTGTTATGAGGGTGGACTTGTTGGGAGACCCCTGAGGACACATCTCCAGGATGCTGGTCCAGAGCAATGATGTGCACCTGATGCTAGAGTGAGCGCATATAGACAGGAAGTAGGAGATCAGCAGCACAGAGATGGGGAAATAAGCATTTTATTGGAAAAATAAAGATTCATCAATTATTTATGACGCACAGACGGGACATTACTTAGACTGGAGCAGTGCAACTGTAGTTCTATTTCCCTGTAATGCCGCTGAAGATGATCAGCCCACTGGGAGTTATACTGGCAGAACAAAGATGGCATTAAAAATAACTCTAGTATAGGCCAGGGGTAGGCTACCTCTGGACTCCAGCTGTGGGGAAACTACAGTTAGCATCATGCCTCTGGAAGTCACGCCTGTGCCTGCCAGTGTCTTGCAATGCATCATGGGACTTGCAGTTCCACAACAGCTGGAGGGCCCCCCCCCCCCCCGGTGTAGAAACTGAAATGAATACTCAGACTTTTGTTGGGTGTACGTGTCCTTAGAGCAGCTGTGATGGAGCATCAGACTGATGCAATCTGAGAAAATCTCTTCCTATATGACCCGACCCAAGCAAGTTTCACACATCTGTGGCTCGTGTCTCTTCTTATGAGTCACAAGACAACCAGCCAGGCCGAGAAACAAACGGTGGATTGATGTACGCGTGTCATAGAAGAAATGTGAACTGCCGATGCTGACCTTCTGAAAATACCAGTCGCCTAGCTGCTTGATAGAAGTATTTATATCACCAAGCCTGGGACATGTCAGAGGCCCCTCTGCATCCGGGACAAACATGGCGCTAAAAAACACAATTGGCCATACACTATACAAATTCCAGCCGGGTATCAATGAATCTGCAAAGATTTGCAGTGAGCGGCCCGTCGCCACCCTTCCGCCAAAAGATGGAGGCCCGGTGCAGACCTCCACGATCCGGGATCGCGCGGTCCTGCACAATGCAGGCAGCGATTGCCGAGCGGCCCCATTGATTTCAATTGGGTGACATTAGCGCGGCAATCACAGAAAAAAATTTACAAGTACCTTTTTTTTGCAATACACGACGCACGGCTGTTTTAGCGGAATAGTGGCGGGAAACGGCGCAATCCGCCCAGCGTGACTGGGGTGCCATTAGAAAATAAAATAAGAAAATAATGGCACCCACAGCGACATCGGATCACACCTAGGCGACTCCTCAGGACCGCGCGGCAATCCGCACAGAATTGTGCACGATTGCCTCGCGGTGAGGTGTCGCCTAGGTGTGCACCGGCCCTGGAGGAGCTGGAGTGAAAGTTTTTGGGTAGACAGAGACAGTAGCCAATAAGCTACAAGCACTGTTCGGGAATACAATGTACAGAGCGGGCGATTCGTTCATCCGGACCGTTGCCCGTGTGAATGATGCCTGTGTGTACCAAGCTTTAGTTTCGTACGGTCGGCTATTAAATTGTTTAAGGCCTTTAAAAGGGAATCTTTTTTGCCCGTATGCTCACCCAAACTGCACGGCCGTGTGGGTGCCCGTACTCATACGCAGACAGGATGGAATTTATAGATGGATCCTGTCTGTGTCCGAGCACTGACACCCGCACAGATGTGCAGGGCGGGTGAGCGTACAGCCGTGTACTCCCATAGAGAAGGAAGAACAGGCTGCTGCGTACCAATCACACACAGCACCCGATACAGCCGTGCACGCAGCATGGATCTGTATGGGCCGGCTGTTACTCGCGTGAATGAGGGCTTAGAGTCACAGGAGTACTTTAATGTCCTCCTGTGACCCAAAACTCAGCATATAGTGGACTACTGCCCGCTTTCTGCTGGCAGCACAGAGCCGCGCCGCAGCCAGGAAAGACTCTGGCAATGTTGTCAGGATCCACACCACTGCCTGATTGACAGCTGGCTCTGCCTCTCTAGATCCAGAGCCATCTGTGCCCGCCCCCCTCTGTCTGAGAGATCAGCGGTATGTGATCGCTCAGTTCTCCATCTATAGAGCCGACATGTGACAGCTGCAGTGCCACACATCGGTTCTAACTTCTGTATTGGGAAGAGTGTATATGATTCTCACAATAGTTCTCCTCTAATAGGTCAAAGTACAGCAAAAGTGATAGGACTGAGGGTTGGAACAAACCATTTACACTGACAGGGGTGCTTACAACAGTTTGCTTTTATTTATACGGTTTAAACACCTTTACAAACAAAAAAATATGTTGCTGTAACAGCTTCAACTGCATTGAGTTAGGCTTTAATTTCTGTGTTAACTAAAGTCCATTAAAACTACCATCTAAAAGTATCCAGTCCACAAGGTGACAACACCAGTGTGTGACTTTACTGCAGAACAAATTGCGTTGTCACCCTGTTACAGGTAACAGGATAATAGCGGATCTACTGGAAGGATCATCAGTAGGAGTCAGTAAAACAAGAACTGCTGTGGTAATGCTACTGACGGACTGCATCTTAAGAGCCCAATCACACCAGGGCGGTTGCGTATCAGTGCGGTTACCGAGCTGATCTCAAAAGGGAGGTTTTGGGAGTGTAATTGCGTTTCAGCGCTGAAACGCAATTAAAAATGCGCTAATCAGTGTGGTTCCATTGAAAGCTGTATGGAAACTGCACTGATCAGCGCGGCAAAAATAGCGCAGGGAGCAGTTTGGATTGCAATGTATGGGATCGTTCATATCGGCGGATCTGTGCGGCCGGACCGCCCCGGTGTGAACGGAGTCTAACTCTCATTTCTGCCTGCTGCCTATAGTTCCAATACAATTGACAGCACAGAGCTATAGTTCCAATTTATTTTGGGAGAAGCAGAGGCCCCTCCCCCAATGTACAGCCTGAGTCTAGGAACTAGAGGGCCCCATAAGAATCAGTTGTGTAATGTACCCCGATCACCACAAGGTTCCCGCACTTCAGTATTGCTGGAATATTTTAGGCCCGGTATAACCGGCACGGTGACCACAGGTGGCGGCAGCAGCAGGCACAGCCATGCCAGCGGGTAGAATACCAGCCTCCGTTACTTATGGGGGGGAAAGAGGTCTCGCAGCGACTGGATCATTTCTAAACTTCCCGACAACGTAAACAAACATCACGAGAAGTGTCCCGGCTGCCAACACATGACTCCCTCTCTGGAACAATGGGAGCCGACACGCTTCATTTAAAGGGTTAGTACACCTGTAGAATAACATTTACCTGCAGTCCCAAACATCTCCGAATCATTGTGTAATGTGGAGAAATTGAGGGGTTTTTCCCTTAAATAGCATACATGTAGTCCAAGCATGACTTCTGCAAAGCCTGGGCATAAAACCAGCAGAGCGTTCCCCTCTGTCCTACATATAAACTAGGCATGACACTGACCTAATATGCCCATCTAAGGTCAGTTATGTCACCAGCATCCCGCCCCTTTGTTTACATGCAGCTGGGGGGCGGGGATATGCCCCTGGCTGCAGCTGATTGGGTGTGCACTGACACCAAACTTCCAGGTTCAGGTGAGCTGGGATCAGACCAAACCCAAGCTCATCCCTAGCCAAGACGGATGGGTCGGTCGCCATAATCAGAGGAACAAATGTGGAACGAGCGGTGTCAAGGGCCACGCAGGGACCATCCATCCTAGCTTGTATGTAGGATGACTATGGACTCCATGGGACAAGCTCAACATTACAATGACACAATGATCCCGCAGGAATGTAATTAGAGGACATCCCCCCCGATGACATTTATTCTTAGGGAAGATGCTGCTTCCAGCCCTTTCATCCCAGTGCTCTGTACTGGCAGAGCTGAGTGACAGCCACACCCCTCAGTACCAGAGTCCTCACACAGACCTGTAATGCGGACAGGGAAGGGGGTGTCTGAGAGCACTGGTTGTGATTCCGGTTCTGTTTGGACTGCGCGGTCATATTAGGGGCTGTGTGGATGGGAACATTTTTACATCTGCCTGAGATTGGGGGGGGGG
>NW_017307371.1:539296-588909 GCF_000935625.1 Nanorana parkeri
GGGGGGGTTGGTGGAGCTGACAGTGGGGGGAGGGTGCTCACAGTGGCAGATATAGGAGAGAGGGGTACTGAAGGTGGGTGAGTGGTCCTGATGGTGGGTGAGATGGGGGGCAGGGGTGCCAATGCGCCGCTGATGGGGGTTCAGTACTACCAACGGTGGGTAAGATAGGGCAGAGGGGTGGTTACAGCACCTGGTGGGTAAAATGTATCACTGCCTAAGGTTGAGGGAGAAGAGGAAGGCAGCAGCTCAGTATAGGGGCGTATCACAGGCCAGTCCACGGAGGAAGGCCGTAGGTGGCTCTCTGCTGACCGGCCACCGTACCTGGAACTTATGCAGGAAGTACTCCGGCCACAGGATCAGGTAGACGGGGTTGATGAGGCCCAGCTTCCCCAGCAGGGGGACAGCGATGGTGGCGGCGAACCAGTATCGGGTGATGAGCGGGATGCTGCGGAACCAGTCCCCGAGATCGGACATGGCGGCGATGCCAGCGGGACACACCGGGCCCGGCACCTGCGGCCTCCACACGACGTCACGCGCTCAGCGCTGACGTGTCCGCTCCGAATTCGACCGCTTCTGCCTGTTAGGCCACGCCCCCCGTGGGATGTCATTTGCCGACCACGCCCACATCCTGCCCCGGGTCGTCACGTATAATGCAGCGGTGCAGGGACGGAACTAAGTGAAATGTGGCCACTAGATGGCAGGCTTACTGTATACAGAAGTCACGTGTTGTGAAGGACTGGGAGCAGTGGGAGAGAAGTTGTTGCTTTTTCTTTTTTTTTTTCTTACATCAGGGTTCCCCCTAACATTCCTACCAGACCTAAAGGGTATCAATTTGGGAGGGGAACTCCTTGTTTTTTTTCATTGATGTTTAACAATAAAAGTTCATGCTGAATGACATTGGGAAAGAAATTTGAATGCATCCAAAATTTTTGTTATCGGAAATGCAGATACGTTCAGATTCTTTTTTTGTTCGGAAATTTGGATGCATCTGAATGTCCGAATTACAATTCGAAAGGAAACAAATCGCACATGTCTAGTCAACATTTCTCAACCATTTTATAGTCACGGCAACATTTAAAAGTATACAGAATCTCGAGGCATCCCAGTCTGAAATGTCATAGATTTTAAGGGGGACCCCACGCAAAAACACCTAGAAAAGTGGGCTTCTTCCTTCAAATCTAAGTGCTCCCTTCAAATCGCACTTCACATCAGTGAGAGTGCGCATAGCCCACCTGAGAGCCAGCATAGCCCGCCTGAGAGTCTGCATAGCCCGCCTGAGAGTCTGCATAGCCCGCCTGAGAGTCTGCATAGCCCGCCTGAGAGTCTGCATAGCCCGCCTGAGAGTCTGCATAGCCCGCCTGAGAGTCTGCATAGCCCGCCTGAGAGTCTGCATAGCCCGCCTGAGGGTCTGCATAGCCCGCCTGAGAGTCTGCATAGCCCGCCTGAGAGTCTGCATAGCCCGCCTGAGAGTATGCATAGCCCACCTGAAAGTCCGCATAGCCCACTTGAAAGTCCGCATAGCCCGCCTGAGAGTCTGCATAGCCCACCTGAAAGTCCGCATAGCCCACTTGAAAGTCCGCATAGCCCAGTTGAAAGTCCGCATAGCCCGCTTGAGAGTCTGTATAGCCCACCTGAGAGCCTTCAGAGTTCACCTGAGAGCCTGTATAGCAACACCTGAGTGCTCGCACCGCCCACCTGAGAGCCATCACAGCAATCCTGAGAGCCCGCGGAGTCCACCTCAGAGCCCGCACAGTCCTGGTAACAGGCCACCTGAGACCCTGGAGACATCAGAGCACCACCCTGGAACAACACAATGTAGCTTCATATTATTTTATATTACTGTATAATGTATTGCTGGGATTTGTAGTCCTCTACAGCCGGCCTCCTTACTCCTTCCTATGGTTGTCTCTTCTTGCTCTTTCTCCTGGCTGCCTCACCTCTATATTCTCCAAAACAAAACAATTGCAGCGCACGGCGTTAGAGTGTTCGGGTTTCACTTGAACAAAAGGTGGCAACCCTACACGCTGATAACACGTCATCAGCTCAGAGTGCAGAATATTATCACAGTCCAGAGGAACATACACAGCTATGGTGCTCTCGGACTGATAATGTTATTGTAACTAAGGAGCTGGAAGACAGCTTGTGCTATCAGCATGGGTTGTCACATCTCAGGGGCCTCTCAAATCTGACATGTAGCGCTAAGAACCGTCATAAAAAAAGCTAAATAAGAAATGATAAGATGTTCAGTGATAAACCTGCAAACATGGAATTCCTCCTGAAGAAGAGCACAAGACTTGCTGGTATGTGAGGGTGCCAGGGCACTCTTGTGACTACAGCAGCGGTGGGTGAACTCCGGCCCTCCAGCTGCTGTGGAACTACAAATCCCATGAGGCATTGCAAGATTCTCAAAGCCACAGGCATGACTCCCAGAGACAGCTGCAGACATCCCAACTCCCCCGGACGCTCCGGGAGTCTCCCGCTATTGGATAGCGGCTTCCGGCCGCCCGGGAGAGAAACACTTCCTCCCGGAAAGGTTTATCTGATATATCGAGTAGATAAACCTTTCCCTGCAATCGTTTTTTTTTTCTGACATCGGGAGCCGCGGCCCGACCGTCAGTCAGAAAAGAAACAAAAAGGCATACGAATCCATAGCTAGATTCCTATTGGCTATTGCACTTTGCAATAGCCAATAGCAAACTAGGTAATGTACCCGCCCACTGCTGCTGTCAATCAGCAGAGGGGGACCTGAATTTTTCTATCAGGTCCTCTTCTGGTGATTGAAAGCAGCAGTGGGCGGGTGCAATAGCTAGTTTGCTATTGGCTATTGCAAAGTGCAATAGCCAATAGGAATCTAGCTATGCATTCTTATGCCTTTTTTTAATATTCTGACGACTGCAACTGTCAGAATACTAAAAACAAAATCAGAAAAAAAAACCTGCAGATAGCAAAGAAGCTATTGCTTCCTGTGCTATCTGCCATCATTTCAGGGGGGGTGCTCTCTCCCAGCCCCCCCTAACCCCCCCTCCGCGGATGGGGGGGGGGCGTAGAGGGCACCTCCCTGAAATGAGAAGCACACCTCCCTGAAATGACTTCTTTCAGGTTGGGATCCCTGCAGCTGCATGATGGGATTTGTAGTTTCACCACAGCTACAGGAGTCGGAGTTTGCCCAACCCTGGACTACAGCCTCATAGTTGTATATCAACCGTGTGAGATCTAAGGCTCTGCTGCCTCTGAATATCTCAGAAGATCTGGAGTATGGTATGAGGGAGCAGGGTGAGTCCATACCTGTGCATGGCTGTACATCCGTGTGCATGCACGTTCATGCAAGTGCAGGTGTACACCCATGTACTATGGATGTCTGTATGCAGCAGCTGAGGCTTTCAGATGGAATAAGCAGGGGCATCCCGAGGCCGCGTGTGTCACCTGGAGCTGAGACCGGGTGACACCCTGCCGTGATGTCATCGCACATGCGCGTGACATCATCACACACGTGCGCAATGACGTCATCGCATATGCGCGGCCATCTAATTGACGTCTGCCGGCGGCCATCTTAGTGATGGATGCCGACAGAGAGAGGAGGGGAAGTTCACCCGGTAGGATGAGGTATGCTGACAGGTCCCCTCCTCTCTCCTGCAGCTGTCAGGCTCTTTGTCCATGACCGAGTGCCCGACTTTTTATAGGGGGTGACACCAAAATGGCTGTCATTTTGGTGTCACCCCTTCAATGGTGTCCCCCGGGTGACACCACTGAGAATACACCAAATTTTACATTGCACACAGTGGTGGCAGCAGGGTGGGTGGCACCTGGTGCGGCTGCTGCACATTTGTTATGACATCTTTGTGATGGACGCCAGAAAAGAGAGAGGGGGATATTGACTCGGTGGGACCAGGTAGTCCACTGGGTATCCCCTTTCACTTGGCGCTCAGACCATAAACGAGTGGCCGACTTTTAAGAGGGGGGGGTGACACCAAAATCACTGTCAGTCATTCTGATGTCACAAGTGCAGGCTGCACCCACCCACGTGACGCCACTGGTTGCACTGCCCCAACCCCCTATGTGCGTGAGGCTCAAACATTACATCCAGTACTGGCAAACTGCCATACTTAAAAATGGCTGACACAGATGTTTCCTCTGCCCTTCCCTGAACCTCGATGGCGTTCTCGGTTATATTATGTCGTCATTATTTATTTGATTACGAGAGATATGTCTGCCCACAGTTTCTTGCAGTTCCAAACGTTCTACGCTGCAAGAATGAATAAGGTCATGAACGGTCGCAGCCGGTCTCTGCGACCCAGTGTGAGCCTGGACCCACGTAGGGGTACGTCACATGTTGAGGCCGGTCGATGTTATACGTCACATGTGGAGGCGGGGCGGAGGGGTACACGTCACATGTGGAGGCGGGGCGACGGGATACAGAGGAAGTTTGAAGTTCCCGCTGTGGAGCGCGGCTGCTCAGGTGTAGGGTGCCAGGGGGGCGGGGCTTGTGTAACTCCCAGCACAGGCAAAGCACACAGCGAGAACACACAGCAAGGAGAAGACATACACACAGGGCTTACACAGCAAGGAGGACACACAATTTCTGCTATCCAGTATAGAGCTGTTTTGTCTATACACACTTGCAGGTAACACAGACCCACAACTTGTACTTGCTGCATATACACACAATTGCTGCCATATAGCACAGACCCACAACCTGTGCTAGTCACACATTCCTCACACTCGGCCACAGCACAACCTTTGCACACTTTGTATATAGACACGCACAGACCTGCAGCAGAGCAGTGACAGGAGTGCGGGTCTGTGACACAACACATACACAGCCTCAATATACATCTGCATACACACTACTAGCAACCTCTGCACACACACACACACCCACAACTGCTACAAAGATTGGACAGGGCCAGCTTATATTCCCACAGCCAGGCGGCAGCATACAACAAGAATACAGACCCGCTGCGCTCTGTTTAGCTTCCACGTTTTTATATTTGCACGGCAGCACAACCTGTGTGTACACAATCTGGTGTATATGCTGTGATATGACACATGCAGCATACAAACACACACACAGGGTGTGTGTGTGATATACACACTATGCTGTGACACATCTAGCGTACACACAGTGCTATAACTGCTGCACGGTGTTGATATTGACCAGCACTGCCGGTGTAAACCCGGGACTCACACACTTACCTGATGTACACAACAGATGTAACACAGCTGGACTGCGCACTTGGAGGTAATTAATACTCGCATAGTGTTGGTGCATTTTTACAACACCATAGTCAGAGAAGCAGATTCTGTATAGTAGCCATATACAGTTCATACCAACACAGCGCAGAACGGCGAGCATTCAATTCACCTTCAGAAGTCAGAAGAAGATTGATATCATCCTGGTGACATCACATCCTCCAGGGGGCGCGGCATCATGCAGACCACGGATCTGGGCAGCAGAGAGACTGGCAAGGTCTGGCACAGGAAGCCCACGCCGACTTCCAGTGACGGGTAAGGACAAAGACTTTTACATTCATGAAATCACTCTTCTATAAAATCAGCACCGGCATGTTACTCCCCCTGCAGTACCAGGATGTCCATCGGCTTTCAGTGCTGGGATAGTATGCATGACGATGACTCTGTAACCAAACTCCATTTTATATCATGTTTTTTGGGGACAGGTGCAGCTTTCTTTTGGTGCTATTTAAAGGGTTATTAAACCCTCACGTTTTTGCATATATATATCTAGCAAGCAAGCAGTAGACATATGCAAAAGCTTTAAAAAAAAAACTTTTGAAACAGGTTGAAGCTTACCTGTGTCTTCACCGCGCGCTCCCGTCCGAGCATCTGAAGAGTCTCAGGCGGCCGCAAAGGATCTTGGGGCTGGGTGCATACGCACTTCAGATGTTCGGCCGGGAGACGAGGAGAGACACAAGGTAAGTCTATGGAGCAGCGTGCACCCGCACAGACTCCGTGGGACATGAGAGAAGAGGACAGAGGAGTCAGCGCTGGATCAGAGATCCGCAGCGCTGGAGGGACAGCTGATAAGGACAGAAAAGAAGATCAAATAAAGAGACATCATTCAAGGTAAGTCCCTACAGCAGGATTGGGAAGGGGGGAAAAAAAATCAGATTTTAATGTCACTTTAAAGGAGAACTATGGGGTCAGGGCTTTTCCCCATAGTTCTCCTTAGGGTAACGGGACGACACAAACTAGCGTCCTCCCGTTACCCTAAGCTCAGTATACCGCGAGCTACAACTCGCGGGATACTGAGACGCCGGAGCGGATCCCGACATCAATGTCGAGATCCGCCCAGCTGCGTGAGTGACAGCTGGCTCTGCCTATCTAGAGGCAGAGCCAGCTGTACCCGCCCCCTCCCCCGTCCGTTCCGCCAGTCAGCGCTGGCGGATCGGAGCAGGGAGGGGGGAATCCAGCCCCTCCCCTGTCACGGCAGAGAGCCGTGACAGGATTGAGAGGTGAGCGAACGCCGGTATGTGTTCGCTCACCTCCCAATCTACTGAGCCGACCTGTGACAGTCTCATTGTCACAGGTCGGCTAGAACTGAGGTGAGTGGAAATCACTCATCTCATAGTTCTCCTTTAACAACTACTTTGAAAAACTGTTAACTATATTATAAGAAGAGACCAAAAAATGTGGGTAAAAAAACTGTTTCTCTTCACAAGAGGACTAGGAGTGCCCTGCTGGTGAGAGCTTGCAAGCTAGAGGAGGAAGCAAGTGATACACAAGGTGACGGCTATGGGGGGATGAGCTGATGGAGAAAGTGAATGTTCATCGGTTAGGTAGACGTGGGATCGGCTTCCCTGAAGAGGTGAGTTTTCAAAGATCGCTGACAGGGACGGAGATAGCCGGACAGATTGGGTTAGGTTCCAGAGGATGGAAGAGGCTCTGGAGAAGTCCTGAAAGCAATCATGGGAGAAGGTGATGAGGGTATTAGAGAGCAGGGGGTCCTGGGAGGAGCACAGGACGGTTTTGGTGATATTTGGAGATGAGGTGGGTGATGTAGTGGAAACAGAGTTGTAGATGGCTTTGTATGTTATTGTAAAGCTACCCATACACTATGAACCGGCCGAAATTCGCACAGTGGGTGGGGCTGTCGGCACCCTTTTAGCCGCCATCCCTTGATCGGCTGATTGAAGGAGCCGGTCCGAAGATCTTCAATCTCAATACAAATTAGTAGGGATGCACCCATACTGGTTTTTCAGTATCGAGTACTGATACTTTTCTTTCGGTACCATGTGCCCGATTATCAGGAAGTCGGGTAGCAGATTATGACCCGTTGCCAGGCTTCCTGATTGTCTGTGAAGCCGGTGTTCTTGCGAAAGAAAACCGGCTTCAAATGCCGAGGCTGCCTGGCTTCCTGACCAATCAGGAAGCCAGGCGGCGAGTCATGAGGTGACGTCCAGCTTCCTGATTGGTCAGGAAGCCGGGCTGTCCAGCAACAGGTGAAGCCGGCTTCCTAGCCGATCAGGAAGCCGGACAGCTTGTCATGACCTGCCTCCCGGCTTCCTGATTGGCTAGGAAGCCGGCGTCACTTGTTGCTAGGTAGCGTGGCTTCCTGACCAATCGGGAAGCCGGGCCGGGAGTCATGATGTGCCGTCCGGGTTCCTGATTGTTTAGGAAGCCAGGCTGCTTACCAACAAATGAAGCAGGCTTCCTAGCCAATCAGGAGGTGGGGTGGTATGGCATGACCCGGCTTCCTGTTTGGCTAGGAAGCTGGCTTCCTGACCAATCAGGAATCCGTGAGGCGGGTCCCTCTGACCGGAAGTTCCGGTATCGGAGGTACATATCGGAGCATTTGGGAGAGTTCGAGTACTCTGTATTGGTACCCATCCTAGTATCGGTGCATCCCCACAAATTAGTAAACTGTACTTGAGATTGTAGTCCATCACAGGAGTGAGCTTGGAGAGGTGACTACTTTACAACACACACAGGGACCATGAGGAACAAAAGTAGCCACCCTCCAGATGGAAGGACAGTGTCATCACCAATTCAGAGATGATTTGAGGATCTACAGCCGAGTGATACACAAATAAGATACATTGTTGTTTATATTTAAAGTGACATTAAAGTAAAAAAAAAAAATTCCCTCCCCCCAATGTTAATGTCAGCACTTACCTTAAATGACATCTCTTAATCCGATCTTCTTCTTTCCTGTCCTTTTCATCTGTCCCTCCAGCGCTGCGGCGGGTCTCCGATCCAGCGCTGACTCCTCTCTGCTTGCTGGTACTTCCTGTCCCACGGTGTCTGCATGCGGGTGCACGCGTCCATAGACTTACCTTGTGTCTCTCCTCGTCTCCCGGCCGAAAATCCGAACTGCACATGTGCCCGCCCCAAGATGCTTTGCGGCCGCCCAAACATTTTCGGCTTTTCGGATGGGAGCGCGCGGGGGAAGACGGGTAAGTTTAAACCGCTTTTAAAGCGTTTATTTTTTTTTACTTTTTGCATATATCTACTGCTTGCTAGCAGTAGATATATGAAAAAAACGGAGGGTTTAGAACCCCTTTAACCTCTTGCCGTCCGCCCGTAGTAAAAAAACACGGCACTGCTACATCTGCGGGTTGCCAATTTTTTTCTGCTCGCGCGCGCCCCCTGGCGGGAACGCACGGGCAGAAAAGACCCGACGATTAAACACACCCGTTACCGGGTGTTTCACATATAGGCGATCAGCGGGTCCATAGCCCGCCGATCGCCTATATGTGCTCGTTCGCGGCACATATATCTCTGCGCACAGATCTCTGCTTCATCAGCTTCTTTTGGGGTCCACAGGTGATATTAGGGGTCCTAGAGACCCCTAATATCTCCATAAAGAGGACCTGTCATAAATTTCGGTAATTTTTCCTTAATATAGTAAAAAAATAAAACCCCCAGTGGTGAATAAATACCACCAAAAGAAAGCTCTATCTGTCCCCAAAAAAGGGTATAAAATTCATTTCAGTACAGCGCTGCATGACGGAATAAATGTCAGTCAAAGTACCGCAGCGCTGAATACTGAAAAATGGCCTGGATGGGAAGGGGGTTTAACACCGCGGATGTCAACTGGTTAAGGTACTTAAAATGTATTTTTTTTAGATTTATCTCCTGAGTTTAGTGTCACATTTTTCTATCCATGATACATTGTTCATGTCTGTATTGCAGTGTGTATTCATTCATATTCTGTGTTTCCCCCCATGTATCTGCTCTTTCTGTCCAGGATTATAGTGAATCTGATGCACGGAGCCGCAGCTTCAAACACCCAGACAAAGCGCTTTCTGCAAGTAGCCTTCGATGGTGCGGGCGATTCCTTCCTCGCCGGGGATCACTTAGGAAACATCTATCTGTTCAACCTAAACAGAAACAGGTGAGAGGCTTGCACACCTCCCTGCTCATGTGTAAAATATTAAATAGCATCTCCAGGCAACACATGAAGCCGATGATTGAATGATTGATGCGGTCTGTTAAAGGTGAACCCCGGGCACAGAAACTTTCATTGAAATATATTCCAGAATGAATCAGAGTAGATATAATCCCGCACAGTTCAGGTACGATCAGATTAGGTCAGCTGGTATATCACAAAGATAAGTACACGGGGATCCTCTATGTTCATACATCACGGCAGGCATCTTCTTGTGACAGAGGGGGTAAGCTGGTACCATGCGGAAGCAAAAATACACAGTGTGCTGGCCTTGTGTAATACAGAAGACTATTGAAATGTAAAAGTCACACATTTAGAAGACAAACCAGCATATAAAATTAACCAGCAAATAACATGAATGAGAGGGATGGAGCAACAACGACCACCACCAGCATTCGACAGGCGGCTAGCAGCAGCTAATACTGGAAATGGCTGACCCGTTTCACTCCCTTTCCTCAGAGCAGGTATTTTTTGCACTTATTGAACAGACATAACAAAATCAGTAAATCAGAGAGTGCAACTTGTAAAGCTGGCCATACATTACACGAATTTCAGTCACTTCATGAACCCTTTCGGCCGGCATCCCTCCAATCAGCTGATCGAAGGAGCCGGTCGGAAAATCTCCCAATGAACAGAGCCAGCAGCCAAAGAACAGCCATCTCTGTTTGGGTATTCTGACAGTGGCCGCCATTAGAATACAATGAAGACAGGAGATTCCACAAAAAAATGAAAAAAAGGCCTCAGTCATGAAGGGGTTAAAAAGTTTATAAAATAAAATATTTAAAACATTTTTGAAAAAATTTAAATATTTTTTTTGGTTTCGGCCTGACAGGCTGGCAGGGTCGCTTTTGGAGTAATAAAGGGTAACAGAACACACAATAGAGTTTGCCGTCACTTGTGAAACTGCTGCTTTGGGATCTCATAGCTGCTTAAAGGCTATGCTTACCTATTGGACCATGTTTCATGTTAGGCCCCGTTCCGGGACAGTTTGGCCGTGCGGATCCGCCAACATGAACAATCCCATACATTGCTATGGGGACCGTCCATGCGACAGCGTGGGGCCACTCAATCCGAACTGCCCTCCGCCCGAATTGCTCCCTGACCCTTTTTTGCCACGCTGATCATTGCGGTTTCCATTCAGCTTTCAATGGAACTGTTGTGTTCAGCGCGGTTGTGGGCATTTCAGCGCTGAAACGCAATTAAAAACTCCCAAAATAGCCCTTTTAAAGTCAGCGCGGAAACCTCTCTCATCCGCAACCGCTCTGGTGTGAATGGAGCCTTACACCCATATTCAGGGTGTAACATGAAACATAGTCACATCGCAAACCCCAACAGCCACCGCGGCAGAGAAACCTGTGGTACTCTGGAAGACAAGTGCAGCCGTCCATTTATTCTTCCTCCCGTTGTTCTTACTGAATGTACGTACCTCAGTAGAGACAGGGCAAAAGGGAGTATCTTCAGGAGCCAGAGCATTGCACTCATGATCCACTGATCGCAGTTGCAATACTGTACTGGCTGCAATGCAAAAAAAATTATAAACGCACATTTTTTTCTTTCATGAAGGAGTAGTCATTTATTATTCTTATGTTAATGGTGGACTTTACCTTTTAAGTATTTGGTCACATGATCTCTGCTGAAAAGGATTAAAATTAAGACTGCCAGTCCCCTCCACAAAATGCCATGTGATCTCAGAATAGTGGTTTCTGAAGGTAAGTCTTTCCCTCCTTCTGTTACATTTTACATCATTAAGGAGCATATTGACCGGGCTATTGAAGCGTTTTAACAATGAGCCCTTTGGTTTAGAGCAGTAGTTCTCAACATGTGTAACCTCAAGACCCACATTTGTCCCTGGTCCTTAAGTCATGACCAAGTCGCACCACACTGGAATGCACGCCATTGCGGTACCGTGTGTTCCGGTGCGGGCGGTTGAACTGTGGGTGCATTTGGGGTGCCATTCAAATCAATGGTAATGCAACACACCTCCCACACCAGAATTCGTGGTAGGTGCGATTTTGCGTGATACAGTGCATTAATCGTACGGGACTCTGCGATTAACGTGCTGTAGTTGCGTGAGCGGGCCCTCACAGACACACAACACTGCAGACAATCTCACACACACAGACATTCTCATATACACACTCCAAAAATGTTTTCTTTTAACTTTAAGATCCTCCCAGTTTCCTTATCTTACGAGTGGATCCTCAGCCTGGGGTCCAGCGTGGGCTGCTGTGCTGTGACGGAGCTCCATCCATATGTGCATTGCTTGTACAAGTCCCTTGTGCACCCTGTAGAGGTGCCGAGAGCCAGAATGTGATGTCACTTCGGTCCAGGCACCTCTATAAGACTCGGAGGGAGCTGTAAGCAATGGAGCTCCCTCGTGGCCATAGCCCCATCCCACCGTAAGCTGACACTCGGTGCTGGGCTGCATATTCTGAATGGCTGCTTGGCGCAAGAACTGACAGTGCTGCGCTTTGGGGAGGATGAGGAGCCTCTCACCTTGAACAGTGGAAGGTATGCCACGACCCACCAGTTGAGAACCAAAGGTTTAGACCCCTTAGCACTGCAGTGTAAATTATAATGCTCGTCCTTCTGCTGTCCATAGGACAACTGATCTTTGCTGGTTTAATAAAGATTTCAAGACATCTCTTTTGTATGTGTGTGGTCATGGTGCAATATTTTATATGTAAGGAGGATCATAATCACGTTTCTACCATTTCCCCGCTAGGTTTGATCTAGTCCAGAGAACGATGCAGGCGTGCACAGCATTGGCATTCAACTTGCACAGGAAGTCTGAGTTTCTCGTGGCTCTTGCTGACTATTCTGTGAAGTGCTTTGACAAAGGTAACAGCGGCCCCTTTTCTGACTCTGTTCATGAATGTTCAACAAGTACTTGACCCCGGCGCGATTAGTAGCTGATCGGTCTTTTCTGTTCTGGGAAGGTTGAACGATCTTCGCACACTGTGCTGCTCCTTGACAAGGACCAGGAACCTTCACTAACACAATAAAAACAGAACACAGAGCGCCCCTGGCATGTGCATGATCCTTTTATTCAACAACACTTGATATTAAAAACATACTCGCAAAGGTGCGATCATGTACAGCCTGCGACACTCCTTCAATTCAGCGTGGGAAGTGTAGAACCAATATAGAAAAATTCACACAGAGAGCGCCGATCCGCTAGCTGGCATGCCGCCTCACGACCGATTGTCTGTGTCCACGGCTGACATGTTTCTGGGGCACACCCCCTTCATCAGAGCCACCAATTTGGTCCTACCTCTACCCCCTAGGCTTAACAAGCATTCAACACTTGCACGGGCCACTTTAAGGGTTAGTTTTTTGTTTGTTTTTTCCAACCTGGATTTGGTTCACTGCATATTATACTGCTTTATGGTTTAAATGTTTATTGTAAAGTATAAATTCTTAAATAGGATTTCACCCCCAGTCGTCTTCCAGGACAGCGTGTGAGGGGAGGAACCCCTGTCTCTCCCTGTTGACCTGGAAGACTACAGAAAATGATTTGTAAGTTTTAACTCTGGTTTTCTCCTAGTCGTCTTCCACGACAGCAGGGAGAGAGACAGATGCTCCTCTCGTTACATGCTGCCTGGAAGACTACTGGAAAAAGTCACCAGTAAGTCTAACTCAGTTTTGTTTTTTATGTAGATAGCAAAGAACTGGTGAGCTGGATGCGTGGACACGAGTCCACAGTCACATCGATCTCTGTACACGGTTCTGGCCGTTATGCGGTCACCACTTCCAGTGACACTGCTCAGCTCTGGGACCTGGATACTTTCCAGAGGAAGAGAAAACTGAATGTTCGCCAGTCTGTCGGGATACAGAAGGTCAGGATCAGGAGTATGAAAAACTGTAATTTCAACTAAAACTTGTATATCACACGCAATAGGTTGGACTTGATGGACTTATGTCTTTATTCAACCTCAAATACTATGTAACTGTGTGAGATAAATAATAACGAATATTTGTTCTGAAACCCGAATGATGGCTGCAATCCTGCTGATTGCTTTCTTTCTTGGATGCCATGCTGAGCCACTAACTTGATTCCAGCAAGTTAGTGGCTCACAAAATACTGAAGCCAGGGAATCCGCATAACAGCTAACAATGAACAATTTCAGCTCAACAATTGATATTTTTATAATAACTTTAAAGTGAATCTGCTGTTAAGTTATCAAAAACAAAGTTTTGCATGGTTCCCGATAGCTTGAAACTCATGGTGATTTATTTTGTCCCTTAAAAAGCAAAATGATACAGCCCCACGCCATCAATGGTTCTCGCATAATATGCAATAAATGTGCTACTGGCAAATCCAGCTACAGAGAGTGATGACATCTGTATTGTCTTGTGGGAAGGGCAGATATAAACTTCCCCAGTCTTTCCAGTGTCATCAATTGGTTACACAGTATAGAGGTTGATAGGGGGCTTACCCTGCTGGTACTCGGCCCTAAGTGGAACACCAGTCTTAAGTGAGGTTGGCTATTTAAAAGCCGTTGTACTGCATTTCCTGGATATTTTGTGTGACCCGTCTGTCATTTTTATCTGTTTAGGTATTTTTTCTTCCACTAAGTAATACAATCCTGAGCTGTTTTAAGGACAATTCCATCTTTGCCTGGGAAAGCGATACTCTTGCCTGCAAATACCAGCTGCCATCTCCCGAGGATGAGTCCATGGTGCGATATAAGGCTTTTGCTGTTACAAGGTATGATGGGCGCCTGCAGACGGGTGGTGGGGGTCGGGGGGGAGCAGTTGAAAACCTTCCTTTTTGCCTTCCTTCCACTTACTTTTCTGAAGCTGCATTGAGTTGCACAGGGCTATGATTGTAGGTTAGTGCGATTCTAGCAGACATGCTTTACTGTATACAATACTACAATCCTTTGCTGTCTGTTGACCAATGGAGGGAAAAGCAAAGTGGAAGAAAGATGGGATAAGTGTATCAAACTATAAATGAGAAAATAAAGAATACACAGTACAAATGTAACAGGGAGACATGGGCTTCAGTCTTTCCAATATACAATTACTATTTATTTTGTTGGGTAATAAAGCATGACATAAAGGGACGGCACCAACAATATTCTGCAGCTTGTTGCTTTATTTCTTTCTGCTAGGTTTTGCTTCTGATCAGAGTACACTTGTGTAAGCTGACTTATACTAATAACATTATTTTGTTGTTTGCAGGGACGGGAGGATGTTGGCAGCTGGAGGAAAATCCAACAACGTACATCTGTGGTGCCTGACCTCCAAGCAACTATTCAGAGTCCTGCAGATGCCCAGCATGGTGCGGAGCGTGCGCCAGCTCGAGTTCCTCCCTGACAGCTTCGACGGTGGATCCAGTCAGGTGTGTGCTTGACTGCCTTGGATTGCATACATTGTCTGTTACCAAGATGCATACTCCCATCTGAGGCCATAGCGGAATGAAGGGGTAGGGGTGGGGTTGTGCACCTTGTTCCCATTTTTAAGGCCATTAATTTACTAAGCAAAAAGTCCCATTTGCAGAGACACCCTGCAGCACTGCAAGTAACATGGGTCAGATGACAACTTTAGAAGGTGCATAGATACACATTGCTGTACTAACTGACATGTGGCAGCCAGTACAGGAGGATTTTCATTGCATGTTTTGCAGCCAAGTTAGCAGCTTCTGGTAATATTGCACTCTATAATAATAGAGTTTTCTCATGGTAGAAGTCTCTAGTTCATATTCCTGTATGTGACTCAGATCTACCATTCCCGACACCACCATTACTCAAGCCAGTGCAAGAGGCCCAGTAGAGATATTAATAGCCAAGGATTAAAATGAAGGGGCCGGGCAGAAGCCTCTTTGTAGAGGGCTGCTTTTATTACATCACTGCGGAGTCCTGTAGAGACGTAGTGGTCGGCGGATGGAACCACAGCAGGGAACACGGGTATCTGCAGCCCGTAAGCTTAGTATACAACCTCTTCTATTGCAGGGAGCTGACATTTGGATTTCTTTAGAGACCTAAGAGGGTCTCTTCAATGAGTCAAATATATCTTATCAAATAACAGTTTACTATATTTCATTGTTTTGAATTGAATTCTTAGTCTTTGCTATTTATTGCACAACATTGCTTCTTGCAGATATTACTGTATCAGTTAAGTTAAAGTGACACTAAACTTTTTTTCAATAATGAATCCAGATTAAAGGAGAACTATGAGATGAGTGATTTCCACTCACCTCACGAGCTGTAGCTCGCGGTATACTGAGCTTAGGGTAACGGGAGGATGCTAGTTTGTGTCCTCCCGTTACCCTAAGGAGAACTATGGGGAAAAACACTGACCCCATAGTTCTCCTTTAAACAAATATACATTGTCCAGCAAAGCATTGCTTTACCCAAACACTTAGAATCATCATGCTTCTGAACAGCTGCTTCCACGTCTCTCAGCTCGGAGGAGTAGCTTGATTTGCTGTGTTTGTGGAGAGACACACACAACTTACTGGTACACACACAAGTGTGAGTGCATAGCACTCTGCTGGAAAAAGGAGTCACTCTAAAACAGCAGATCAGTACCAGAGCTCAGGGGACCGGCTGATTGTGGAGGAAACTAAAACTTTTGAAAAATCAAGGAGCAGCATCCATTGTGATTTCATCAGCATTTGAAATAGCTTATAATTTAAAATGACTTTAATATCACTTTAAATCTTAAATACATTCAAGTACCTTATTTACAAAAATGTATCTTATTTGTGTATCACTCGGCTGTAGATCCTCAAATTATCTCTGAATTGGTGCTGACACTGTCCTTCCTTCTGGAGGGTGGCTACTTTTGTTCCCCATGTTCCTGTGTGTGTTGTAAAGTAGTCACCTCTCCAAGCTTGCTCCCATGATGGACTACAATCTCAATACACATTAATAAACTAGATGTCAGATTGTAGTCCATCACGGGAGAGAGTTTGCACCTGTTTACTTACAAGGAGTACAATTGAGTATATGCCAAGTAGCTCAAGGATACAAACAATTAAAAAAAAACTAAGCCAGGCATACAGCGGTGCACATAAGCTTTAACACTTAACTTTAGGGCCCATTCACACCATGTCCGGATCATCTCCAGAGCAGACCAGATTGTTTCCGGACTCAAAATGCATCTTGATGTATCCCTATGCTAGAAACATACTGCATGTCTCATTTTGTCTGGTCTGGAGTGCACTAGAACTGCGGGCAGGTTCGCACCATTTTCCGGACCACATCTGGTCCGTAAAATGGTGTGAACCTGCCCTGAGTGTAGTCTGCAGAGTGGTCAGGTATCTGTCAGGGATGCCTGGAACACAAGACTGGCTGAACAGAATTACAATTGCCTTTGCAATGTAAAATTGTTTAGAAGTTTTATGATTTTCAGCTAGAGTTCAGTGTTACCTTTTGTATACAAACCAATCTTTAATTTTAGTACCCCTTCAATGAGCCCATACTTATTTCTGTTGTTGCATTGCATATCTGTTTGAACATTTTGTAATGTATATGATTGCTGTAACTATCCTTTTACCATCCTTATCCTAGTGATGTTAGTTTACATCTCTGCTTGAACTTTTTCCACTATTCAGGAAAGTTGTAACTTTCTTTTCCTGCAGGTTTTAGGTGTGCTGAGTCAAGATGGGATAATGAGGTTCATAAATATCCAAACATGCAAACTTGTGTTTGACATTGGAAGCCATGATGACGGCATAGTGACATCCTGTATTAGCCCAAACGGACGATACATTGCCGGCGTCATGGAGAATGGCAGTGCGAACTTGTACAGCGTTCAGGCTTTGACCAAGGAATTCAATAAGGTGAGATGTATTGAATAAAGGTGGAATTTATTAAATGCATAATAAGTGCCGTGTGCGGCTCGTTCACATGTATAAACCTGGAGCTTACCTTGTGATTTCTCCCTCCTAATGGTCACAATTGCATCAACTCCAAGATGTTTTGTAAGTGGCACAGAGTTGTAGATTCCATTATTAATGCGTTATGCACATTCATTATATCTCCTGTCCACAAAGATAATCTGTGTATAGATTGCCATTAAGATGTTAACTCTAAGACCCCGTTCACATTGAGCGATTTATCGCGCGGTAATTCCCGCGATATCGCGGCAAATTACCGCGCGATATCGCGCTCCAATGCAATCCAATGGGGCAAAGGGTCCTGCTGTCGCGGGTCGTATGTCGCTACAGCAGGACCCTTTTTGGAGCGGATTTAGCCGCGATTCAAGCTTGCTCAATGCAAGCTTGAACGCGACATCGCGTGGCAAATCTCGCGATGTCGCGCAAATATGCAAATCGCGCGACAAACGCGCGATTTGCATATCGCGCAGTGGGAACGGGGCCTAAATGTACTTCTGTATACGTTTTTTTTCCCGGGCTGTGGGATAGCTGATATTAGAAGCTATCCCCCCCCCACACACCCACACACACACACACACACACACACACACACACACACACACACACATCCAGTGTTTGTTTCTATTATCAAGGGGCTGATGTATGCAGTTTGCATGGCATTACTGCCACTAGATGGCACTGATGAGCATAGGAAATTCCTATGCTCCTCCGCACCATCTCGTGGTGGTAGTTCAGTGCAAACAGTAACTCCCCGGCCTTACGATGGGTAGAAGAGTTATAGATCAGCCCCTAAGTGTCCAGTATATCTTATTTTTGCAGCCTCCGCCGCCACTTGTAAAAGCGGTTGATTTAAGTAAAGACAAGGACTCCACGGTGGACAAGTCTAAAGCCAGTAGTGAGAGAATTAAAGTGTCAGCTAGCCGGATATGTCGCCCTTGGAAGTCAAAGGAAGAAATAGTGAAGACACGAATTCTGCGGCCAGACGGGGATGAGAATGACAGCAATAAAGAGGTCTGTTCTAAATGAATGCTTTCTAGAAATTACCTTTGTGCTGGTTTTCCAAAATGTAGGAGGTGCATCACTTTTGGCACTGGTCCTTGCTATAGCAGGCTTTGTAGGAGAACATGCGTATTGTTGTGACAAAATCCAGCGGCAGATACTACAGCAAGCATATTGATATAACGTGTGAGCTTATATAGTTCACTGTCACACTGTTTGGGGGCCAGACTACTGTGGTCAATAGGAGAAGAAACAAAATTACTTGGCATCTGGGGCCAGTAGGTGTGAACATGCCCTTATGTTGGTGCTCAGTGGGAATAAAAATTGCCCTTGTATTGCTGCGTAGGAGGAGTAAAAATGGCTCCTATGTCGGTGCTCAGTAGCAGTAAAGTATATAAGATATATCCTTTTTTTTGGCACAGTAGTGTGCAGGGAATCTTTGCACTTGGCTAATGGCCGGGCCCACAGTGCTTCTCTCTCGTATAAACTGATCAAGCCCTTGCCGTTTTCTCTGTCTGTTATATTACACATGTAAGCAGGTGCCTTGAGTGAGTCTGGTCCTTGAATGTTGCTGCACCTCTTAGGAGGGGAAGGGGTTAGCTTCTAGGTAAGCTTGGTTTCAGTTTATTCCTTATCCAGATACGCCAATGTGGACCTCAATGAGCTGCTTCTATGAAATATCAATCTTGTTAATAGTTTTATCTTTGTGATTACTGCAGAATGTGTTGCCAACTGGACTGAACAAGCAGCGGCTTCTAACGTTATTGAAGGGCTTTGGAGAATATCCAACGAAATACAGGTAAAATATATCACAATAATGTGTTTTTTATTTGTAGTTTGCAGACTTAAAGCGGACCTTTACACTCAAAAATCAAATTCTACCAATGCATCCCTCTATGTATGATGATTAATAATAACATAGACATGTCGGGTAAAATGCTGTGATTTGTGAAATACTTATCCTTGCAGAGCATTCACTTCCTGCTTTTGAAAGGGCAAAATGACTTTCAGTTTGCCAAAGGGAAATCTCATCTGTAGTCTTAGGAGATCTCGGGGAAAGGCATTTTCCTCCCCTGAGATGATGTGTATGGTCACATGTCTAGTCCTGTGCCTGAAATCCAGGAAGTAAAAGGAGATAGTGATCTGCCCTTAGTAAACATGGCCACTGTCAGAAAAATGGAGAAGAGAAATAAGGTATGCAAAAGAATACAAGCATGTGATTGTAGATCGTCATTACTAAAGATTTCTAAAGGTGTGTTTGTTATTTTAAAGATATGGGGAAAGGTCCGCTTGATAGAAGAACTCTGGGTAAAAATGTTAACGCTTTCAGTGTGACTACACCCACACTGCAAGGGTTAAGTACTCGTTTTTGCCTAGGGTCAAAAATAAGATACTCACCCAATCCTCTGAGCCAGCTGGCTGTAACAGCGCTCCCTCCTGCCTGTCTCTTCTTCCTCTGCAGCGATGATATGTCCCTCATCATCATGTCCTATACACTGTGTATAGAACGTGATGACTCCCAGACCTTAGACCGCTGGAGAGGAGGGGGGAGAAGGGCTCCAGGGACCCGTCTAAGGGCATGCTGGCTCTGAGGATTTTTTTTTTTTTTTAACCCTAGGAAATAAACGAGCACTTAACCCTTGCAGTGTGGGGGTAGCCTCACTGCAAGGGTTAATAACATTTTTACCTGGAGCTCTGCTTTAAAAAAATTAAAAAGTGATCCTTTCCAATCTCCAAACAAGTGAACGTAGTAGTACCCTCATCGCTCCACCAGCTGTTTCCATCGCACTCCTTTACCTAAAAATGTGCCTCAAAACTGAACTGTTACTGATATGCAAATTTTGGCTTTTGTCACATGCTGAACCCTCATTTCCATCTCTAACCTCTTCCCCCTGACTGTCGGCCTATGTAGAAAACAGCAACAGGCACAGGATCGGGTAGGTGTCATCGCTCTTACAGCCTATGTTTGGCTGCCAGGCTTGACCTTCTCTATGCTGTGCTAGAAGCAAGATGGTGGCAGCAATGTGGTGGGAAAACCAGGGCTTGACAACAGGCTGGAGCTAATCCAAAGGTTGTGTATTGGCAAGTTAATCATTAGCTGAACAGGTCATATTTCACAGCGTTTCTGTAAAGAGAGGATGATTTCAAGATGATATTATATAATGGGGCTTAATATTTTTATTCATGTCATAGTCAGAAAACTAAATTTTTTTGGAAGGGGGAAAGTTTATTTTAACATACTGGTTGTTTTTTTGTTTTTTTTTTCTTGCTTGATACCTTTTATTGGCTAACGTAATTTTTCAGATGCAGCTCTATAGAATCACATTAGGTTCTTTTTGTCAGGTATTTTGTAATACAAGATCAGTATAATGCCTGAAATGTAACACATTTTGAAAGTGCGATTAAAAGGTGTCCCTCAAAGTGGACCTTGCTCCTAAACCATAAGATCTGTTTATTTAGTGCGTCCCCCCCCTCTTTCCCTTGCTGAAAATACATTTACCTAAAAAATAAAACTTCACACACTTCCCCAAGCTTACTACGAGTTAGTAAACCTGCTCATCACACTGCTTGGCCAGGAGTGAGTCATAAGAGGGGTCAGGCAGAGCCGGCACCCACAGAAAGAAATCGCTATTTATGTATTGGAGAACCCCAGTTTTCAAGGTGCTCTGTAAAGAACAGAACAGCCGTTCAGGCCTCCGGAGGTGCTGCTCTAAAAGGGTAAGTGGTAGTTTTAATAATTTGCTATAGCCACAGGTTCACTTAAAGGAGAACTATGGGATCAGGGCTTTTCCCCATAGTTCTCCTAAGGATCACGGAGAACACAAACTAGCGTTCTCCCGTGACCCAAAGCTCAGTATACCGTGAGCTACAGCTCGCCGTATACTGAGACGCTGCAGCCGGAACGGATACCGACATTGCTGTCGAGATCCACCCAGCTGCAGGATTGACAGCTGGCTCTGCCTATCCAGAGCCAGCTGTGCCCACGCCCTCCCCTGTCCGTTCCGCCAGTCAGCGCTGGAGGATCGGAGTGGGAAGGGGGGGATCCCTGCAGGGAGCCGTGAGTGACAGTCACGGCTCTCTGCAGGGATAGATCGAGAAGTGAGCGAGCGACGGTATGTGTTCTCTCACTTCCTGATCTACTGAGCCGACCTGTGACAGTTTCATTGTCACAGGTCGGCTCAGATTATAAGGCTAAGTGAAAATCACTCCCCTCATAATTCTCCTTTTTAAAGGCTCTGCTTGGAGGAGGTATATATTATCTGTGTATAGTGTGTGTTCTCTTTTAAGATTAGTCTATTGTTCCCCTTTAGGATGTTTATCTGGCGATCACTTCTCCAGCTGCCGGAGAACCATGCAGCATTCAGCAGCCTAACAGACAAGGGCACGCATTCCCAGTACCTCCATCTTCACCAGGAATACCCCATCAAGAGCAGGAAGCTCCTGAGAGTGCTGCAAAGGTAAGTAGGCTTTGCTTAACTCTTTCACTGCCACTGCCTAAGTATTACAGTCTTTCTGCAAGTTGCATGGTAGCTTCAGCCTGGCACATCTTTATTATGGCTGCTCAGAGACCCACCTTCCAGAGACCTTTTACTGCTTGTAGAATGTAATGGAGTGGAACTGTCTTCCCTGCCACAAAGTGCTCATTCATTTATCTAGTGCTGAAAGAAGTGTGCTATATGGAGGAGGTAACATAAGGCACATCTCGAAAGTTGCAAGCTGGGTTTGTACCAAGAACTCCGATAACAATAACAAATGGGTCTCTGTTGAGTAAAGTAAAACTATTTTTTTAGATCTGCATAGGGTGGTGATGGATCAGAACCCTTGTCAGGTTTCAGCGTTTTCTGTGTGGCGGGGGGAGTCAATTTTTCTAATTATCTCAATCACCAATGTCTCTGGGAATGAAAGCGAGTGTAAATGCAAAATTTTGAGTTGCCACCAACATAGGAATGGAGGGAAAATATTGCAATGGGGGCATTTGTTCCTGTGACCGTAGTCTAAGAGGGGATTCCCCTCACTATGGAAAGATATCCTTTCACTTCCTGTTTAGTCTACAGGACAAGAAGGAAAACAAGTTTGGGCTTTTGATATACTGTAACCTTTACAGGCGGATAGATTTATGTTTTCATCGTCCGTTTGCTCACCAGGACACTTTCAGGCTTGGCTCACTGGTCTGCGATATTTGGAGAGACGAAATACTTGCCTCTGCTGGCCTTTCCATTTGTCAAGCTTTTCCAGAACAATCAGCTCATCTGTTTTGAAGTTGTGGCTACCGTCATAAGTAAGTTGTGTTTGTTCATTAAAGTATGTCATAGTGTGAACACGTATAACATTCACATGTGTCATTGTGAGCGTATAAGTCCACAGTGTCCATCCAGTTGTCTGGAAGCTACAAAACCCAGTGGGTGAGGATTGTACTCTTCACAAATGGAGGGACCCGCATTGTTGCAGCATTTAATAAGCTGTTATGTTCCTTTGCAGCTAACTGGTGTCAGCATTGGTTCGAATACTTTCCCAATCCACCAATCAACATCCTTGGCATGGTTGAGAATGTTTTGGCGCATCACGACAAGGAAGTTCTTCAGCATTTTGTAAATTTTGGAGTTACATCCCAGGTAACCGATGCATCTTCGGTCTAGCAAGATCACAAGTCGAATTTGTGTTTTGAAGATTCATAAAAACAAATGTATTGCCAAACAAAAAGTTTGCACTTTCTGGCAGAGAACTAAATCCCCCTCCAATCAGTTGTGCCGCATGGCAAAGGGGACTTGGTTTAATGTACACCTGTCATGTGAGAATGATGGAGGTCACCATTACCGACCACCTTGTATGAGAATTCGAGTTCCTTGGCTGTCATGCTGTTAGTTTATTTTCAATGCTTTAAGTCGCTAACTGCATGCAGGTATAGAGATGAGGAATGCTAACACTAATTTATAGCATGCTAGTTCCAGATCTGCAAGAATTATTGAAGTCAGGCAACAGGAATTTTCAAAGGACGCCAGTAATGGCAGATCCATACGTCTTTTATGGCGGGTGTGCCTTAAAGTCAACCTATTATTAAAATTTAAATACATAGTTATCGGAAAATAATGAATAGCAGCAGAAGCTGTATATTTATATTACGTGCATTTCCTTCAGAAGACCAGACTCTGGGCTTCATCCAAAGACCAGTCATATAACTGGTGCTCTGTAGGACTGCCAGGGAGGATCGCTGTCCAGAGAGAGCCCATGATTGGTCAGCTTTGCCTGATCATCAGTCTTTTAGGCCCATTAGCGCAGACCTGGACTCAAGGCAATAAAGATCTGTGTGTGTGTACAAAATACAGCTTGCCCCAGCATCACATCCTGGGCAGGCCTTACTTGCCACACAGGCCCAAATGTTTTGAAATTGTGTTTCTCTTTCTTTCTGATTCTCTTTGCATAAAAAGTCTGAATTGCTTTTTAGTGAAGTTCCCTGTTTTTGTAGATTTATGCCTGGCCTCTCCTGGAAACGCTGTTCTCTGAGGTTCTAACTAGAGAAGAATGGCTGAAGCTTTTTGATAATGTGTTTTCCAACCACCCCTCCTTCCTGCTGATGGCGGTAGTGGCCTTTATCCTGTGCTCGCGTTCTCCATTACTGCACTGCAACCAGAAGGAAGACATTGAGGTACCTTTTCCACTACTGTAATACAAGGAAGTAAAAGGCTGCATTACATTCATTTTTACACATCCTACCTCCCTATTTCCATGTTCAGCTTCCTTTGTCACCTGTTCACTCATTGTCCAATTAAATTGCATTGAAACTATGCTCTTTTCTCATCCAGTAGGCAGGTAGATGACACAAAAACTATAGCAGTGTCACCACCCTGACTATGCTTTGGGGCAGTGTGTGCGCATCACTCGCAATCTCTGGAAACCTGCCCGCTCCCATCTTTCCACCTCTTGCTTCCCCCCCACTCTTTCTTACCTCTCTCTGCTCCTTTTCTGCTGACCGCCTCTTTCTTTCTTTTTCTTTCTTTTTTCTTTCTTTTTGTTTCTTTCTCTTTCGTTTCCTCCTTCTCTTCTCTTCGAATTTGCCTGTTCACCTAGGAATTGTGTTTTAATGTGTCTCTACCTTTTGCAACTTATTTACATCAGTTTGTGTTTCCGCAGTATTTTTTCCATCACCGGAATAACCTGGATATCAATCTGATGCTTAAAGAATCATACCATCTCATGGACGCCACCCCAGCAGAAATCCACCCTCAGCGCCTTCTCAGTGAATTTGTGCCCCTCACTAAGGGACAGTATCCCATATTCAATAAATACCCCAAATTCATTGTGGATTATCAAAGTCAGGAGAGGGAGAGGCTTCGACAAGAGGAACTGGAATACTTACGAGAGAAGTATGGGAGACTTTCACTAATTACATGCTTCATATGCACAAATGTTAACAGAAAAATTTTGGACGTTGTCCTCAGATATTGTTTAATATGGCATAGAAAATAGCTGCTTTTTCGCATCTGTCAGCTAATCTTTTTGTAAAATCTTTGCAGACAGATAACCCATGAAGTTGAAGCGGAGGCTTTACGACGTAGAGCTGAAGATGAAGCCTGGTATCAACAACAAGAACTCCTCCAAGGGGCAGAGCAACAGAGACGCCAACTACTAATGGATGAGGAGAAAAGGCTGTTGTACCAGAGGCAGAGGTAAAGACCTTTGCCATTTTCATGCTAGATGGGGCGTCAACAGATGCCTTAGATGCATCTTTTATTTTCTGAATGGCCCTGAATGTAATCCTGCCATGTATTTAAATTACATTTCCATAGGCTGACAACTGTCAAACGTGAGGTCAAATTAAAGGAGCTTCAGCTTCTGGATGCTGCACGTAGGCGCTTCATGAGACACCAGCAGGATCAGCGCAAGATGGAGCTCAAACGTCTAGATGATGAGATCGAAAGAAAGATGTGCACACGAGAACGAGAAACTGCCGGTGTCATGCAAGATGTAGAGATCAAACAGATGGAACTGGAGGCCCAGAGACGTTTCTATGAACAGGTATGTTCTGATGCTGGACCTCATCTGGATGTTCTGTTGTGGTGTATAAAAAGAACCACATATGTATTCTGTTGGAAATATTATTATTATACCGGATTTATATAGCGCCAACAGTTTGCGCAGCGCTTTACAATATAAGGAAGACATTACAACCACAATAACATTCAAGACTAGATGGCAAGGAGGGCCCTGCCCCTGAGGGCTTACAGTCTAAAAGAAAGGGGCAAGTGTTGCATGAGGAGGTAGCGGTGTGGGGAAGAATTGTTTGAGAACGTGATGGTTGCATGGTTAGGTTGAGGTGGTATAGGCTTCCCGGAAGAGATGTGTATATGAACTTTAGTCTGTTTCAAAATGTAACCTAGTGATAAAACGTGGAATTGCTACACAGATACAGAGACATTTGGCATTCTTGACCATATAAAAAGGACCACTTAAAGTGACATTAAACTCAAAAGTTAAATCTTAATAGTTAACATAGAGTTTATGTAAAGCCATATTATTGTTTTCTTTTTTTTTTCAGTTTTGGATTAGGCAAATTATGAAATCTATGTCAGTTTTTCATTGCTGTGCATCCTTACTTGGGAGGTTTACCTTCTCTATCAGTCCTAGGGACCATTGTCTCCATTACAGAAAGTGATGGGAAATCCAAAGGTTGAGTTGTCCCAAGAACAGAAGATAAAGTAAAACTTCCAATCTCCAAACCTGCTCTGGTGACAACTGTTCTCTGGCTTAGTAGATATTCTCTTCTTGCTTGGGAAAGGAAAATCTCTGACAGGGATAAAAAAAAAAAAAGCCTGACTGTGGTCATAAACATTCCTACTCTATCCAACACAAAAAAAACGTTTTTACATACTGCTTTGCCGAAAGATAAACCTTCATGGTTTAATATGCTTAAGAACGTTATCAGAACAGAAGATGTTTCAAATTATGGTGGTATTATGGGGAGCATTATTTTCATACACACAGCTGACTTCCTGTCCATATGTCTACAGTGGAAGACTGCATTTATTTTTATAGCTCTTTTTCCAGAAATAAAAGCTACATTAGAGCAAGGGGGTGCAGTTGAAAATTGCCCAAATGTCAATTTTACAGATTACAAGTATGTTATTGTTATTAGTAGCTCCTTCACATAATACTACCTTTATAACTTTAATGATTTCTTAAAGGCAACCTGCGACTGTTAACCTGCTTGCTGCGTAGCTCTCATTTCACTTCTCTACTCACTCATGAGAAATGTTTTGGTTAAGAGTGCCAACTACCCCCTTGTAATGGGGTGGGGTGGGTGCTCGCAGTGACTGCGCATGACTCCGCAGATATCAGCAAAATGTAGAAATGTCACCAGCACACCCGAATACTTTTAAGATCGCAGAATGTTCATTTATTTGAAGTTCCTTGTGATATAAACAAGCCCTTTGGGGCAGCGCAGGGTCCCTTCATCAGGTTTAATGCTAAGCCTGATGAAGGGACCCTGCGCGGCCCTGAAAGCGCTTGTTTATATCACAAGGAACTTCAAATAAATGAACATTCTGCTATCTTGAAAGGATTCTGGTGTGCCGGTGACATTTCTACATACTGTACATTCACACCAGTTCCTACATTTTAAGGCGCTTACAATATAAAGTCTTTGTTACATGCAACCACATACTAGGGCCAGTTTAGACAGGAGCCAGTTACCTGCCAGCATGCCTTTCAAAACCCACACTAGCACAAGGAGGTCATGTAAACTCCATGCAGATACTGTATTTGAACTGAACCCTGGGCTGCTCATCACTAAGCCCATATTAGTGGCACATTTATTCAGCATGTGGATTTGCCAGTTATCATAAGTACTGATGTGTGCACTTAAAAGCTTCTGTGCAATACCATACAAGCATTCATAGCCACAATCAATGTTTATTTCTGCTGGAAAGCCCCTTCTATATTAAAATACTTTGAATTTTCTAAAGCTTTTAAACGGAGGGCAGCCAAAAACTGAAGGTGATGGTTCGGTTTGGTATGCTTGGAGAAGCCACAGGTGTATTGTTCTTTGTCATTTTCTTTACGTGAGTGGACTATGAACACTCTCCAATGCACCACATAAACCCTTTGTTCATTTTCACAGCAACTAGCTAAAGAACATGAAAGAGAGAGACAGGAAGTTAAAGGAGAACTTGACGCCAACCGAAGGAAGGCCGACCTAGAAGAACAGATGTTCTGGAGGCTAATGGAAGCTGAGGCTGACTTAAAGGACCCGAAGGTTAGTTGCTGCTTTGTCTTTCTGAAGAGCAAAGACATTAAAGCACAATTGAAGTGACAGAGATAGATAATCAGAAATACATTGTACTACAAACTCCATTGATATGGCCTAATCTACACTTACCTGTTATAGCAGTTGCAATACTGTGTCTAAATATGACTGTGCAGCCTAGTAGGTACCAGATTCTGACCACACTGCCCAGTGCATTCTGTAATCTCGCAGACCTGGTCAGACATGCACCTTCCCTTCCTGGGTACTACAAGTCTTTGAGAGAACACTTGTATGGGGATCCACACCAACATAAAACATTGAAGGGGTTGACAGAAACTGCATTTTAAGAGAAAATGGTATTTTAAAGCCTTTCCATGTAAAAAAATAATAGAAATGTGTCCTTGCCTGTATGTTAGTATGTATGGGTATGTCATTAGCACATTGCCTATCTTAGACATACCTGTCCTGCCTTATCCCTTCAGGTGCTGGATGAGAGTTTGACCAAAGCCGATCAGCTGTGCTCAGAGACGGAGTGGAAAATTCAGGCTCTTCACAAACAGCAGCAGGACGACCTACAGCGAAGCAAACATTATGAAGAAATGTTACAACTGACAGAGGGCATTAAAGATCAGGAGAAGCGGCTACATGATGTCGTTAAAGAGCTGGAAACTCAGAAGGCAAGTGGCAGCCATGTCTCTTTTTATAAAAGGTCTTCTATCCTGACTTGAGTTCACTTGTTCAGCACTGGAACTTATTTAAATCCAACTTTCTTGGTTTGATTGATGTGGGTTACTGCACTTTACCTGCTGTCATGCATGAATACAAATAAAATGGCTGTAGTGTCTATTATGATTTTGTTACATAAATCCTTTCTTATCTTCTACATGTGTTGTGCTCTTTTGCTCCTATGTGAATAGTGGGCAGAGGCATCTAACAGACTTGGGCAACTGGAGACAGAACAGCTCGCACAATCTACACACGATGCTGAGAGGAGGAAGTTCTTGTGCACAGGGAAAGTACAGGAGATGTTAGCAGAGGACATCTTACTACAGACCGACGAGGACTATTTTGGTTAGTATAAAAGTTGTCGTCCGATGATGGTGTAGCGCTCACCCCCGAAGGAGCCGCTGAATAACCGGGTGTTTCTATCCCCCCTACACCAATGTACCGCCCAAATGTGGATCCACAGCACACCAACACACCTTTGAACAGTTTTATAGCAGATTTAATCATAACACAACATATGAAAGCAACTATGGCAATAGTATACCCAACAATCACACGAAAGGATATTAAGCAGCAGGCTAAGGCACTCTGCAACACAGTAGCTGCAGCTATCTGCTGTCAGCACTGATGTATGCGAGGCCAATTGTCTTTAAATGTCCTCCCTTGAATGGGGTGTATGTCCCTTTAAGGTTTCCCTTTGGCAATGCCCAACCCTTCCTAGACTACTGGCCAGTAGTGGTGTCCTAAGCTAGCCGGCGTTGGGGCCCTTACTGTAGTGCAGGTATGAACAGCAAACAGGTTCTCAATGTGGCCAAAGGCCTCTCACCAATCCTCAGGTCAGTTGAAAAAAAGATGAAGACTGATAGCAGAAGCTGGACGTCCTCTCTCTTCAGCTCAGGCTCAGTAGGGGAAGTCATCTGGGTCACTGGTAGGAGGTTTTCTCTCATCCAGGATGTTTGCAGTCATCTCGGTTGGCTCCGTCTGTCTCTCTCTCTCCTCTCTCTCTCTCTGCTGGGCTGGCTGGATCACTCCGGCGGCTGGTTCAGCCGTGCAACTAGGCCTCAGTTCGGGTGCTCAAACAGTCTCTCTGGTTCAGCGGATGAACGTCAGTCTTTCAGAGTGCTGCTGTACAGATTCTGTGTGTCCCAATCTGTCAGTGGGAATCACACAGCTCTGCTGCATGCAGTCTTAATTCACACAGTGCCGCACACAGGCCTGTCTCCTCCAGATCCCCCAGTCAGACTGGGCACGCTCAGTCACTGCAGTACATAGCCCTCCTCCTTCCTCTCGCACAGCATCCTGGGAGTGGGAGTTCACAAGAGCTCTATTAGCAATCCCCAGTGTCAGCTCTGCACTGCAATCCCCACAAATCTCTGCCTCAGATCACACACAGGGACAAGTTAACTCCTTACAGTTAGGAACAAGAATCGCTGTGATAGCACATATATGTATATTATATAGGGGCTACAATCGCAAGGTGCATGGGCAGCTTCAGAGTGGCTCAGTCTTCTTTCTGAATGACTGATGAGCACACACTGCTTTCTTAAAGTGTATCTATAGTGTTTCATTAATCTGCATTCTCTATGATCTCTTGCAAAAAAAAAACAACTTGTGTAGATCTAGAAAGAGAAGCTGGAAAAACCATAACCAAAGTAATTCAAGAGGATACAGCTTTTACTGAAATACTGCTTGCAAGTCTGGACGCCCATAAAAAAAAAAAAAAAAAAAAATTATACAGCAATTTCATTTCTAGAAATTATCACAAATTTATATCTGCGTAATTTAAAATGAAGCAAAGAAGAACAAAACTCCTGTGATACATTTCATCCTCACTGACAAAAAGCATCTTTAAGGAGAGCTATGAGGTGAGTGCTTTTCACTCACCTCATAGTTCTAGCCGACCTGTGACAATGAGACTGTCACAGGTCGGCTCAGTAGATCGGGAGGTGAGCGAACACATACCGGCGTTCGCTCACCTCTCGATCCTGTCACGGCTCTCTGCCGTGACAGGGGAGGGGCGGGATTCCCCCCCGCTCCGATCTGCCAGCGCTTACTGGCGGAACGGATGGGGGAGGGGGCGGGTACAGCTGGCTCTGCCTCTAGATAGGCAGAGCCAGCTGTCAGTCACGCAGCTGGGCGGATCCCAGCACAATTGTCGGGATCCGCTTCAGCTGCGGCGTCTAAGTACACCGCGAGCTACAGCTCGCGGTATACTGAGCCTAGGGTGACGGGTGGACGCTAGTTTGTGTCCTCCCGTTACCCTAAGGAGAACTATGGGGAAAAGCCTTAACCCCATAGTTAACCCCATAGTTAAAGATGAAATGAAATCCGGCAAACACTCTCCAACTGACCATCAGGTAATAAGTCTTGATAACCAGTATGACTTTCCAGTATTTCTCGTACAGAAAAAGTACTCTTGCAGTACGGTGGTGAAGATTACTCTATTAAGTGTGGGGTGGCCGGTATTTATGCAAAGACGATACATATACTCATTTATGACCCCAAAAATATGGTTTGCCGGATTGACCTTCAGAGTATCGTGTGCTAAACACGTGTATGACCCCAACCCCCACCCCAGAACCTCCTTCTTAGTTTACAAGTAAACTTAAATTTTTGTTTTCTACAGAAAGGGTCCTGAATCGTGGTGTGCCTTTGAGGAATTCTTTACATGAAGATGGTGAAGGAAAGCAGGAAGATGGTCAGAAGAAGCCAGAAAATGTTTGCTTAAATGACTTATCTTCCTCTGACTCCTCCGCCCATTGTAAGTTTGTACTATAAAAAGAAATATGGGGTCGTTTGGAAGAGCTACCAAAACTGTATTTGATAGAACCTCTGTAACAATGTTTATAGACCTATCCAAATCTAGACATGTAGATGCTGCACATTCTACCTATTTTGTATTACATATGCATACAGGCTGCTTTTCTTTTTTTCTTTCACCTCTATCGACTTTTCTGTGGTTATGATGACAATTACTGATTCCGTTTAAATATTCCACTTCCATATGTTTGACGTTCCAGTTTACAATAGATATGTTATGTACTTATTTCAAGCACTGCAGCAGATCTGACGTAGGTGATGCAATTGGTTCACTTTAACCCCCATGCCTTTAACCTGTAGAACTTGCCTTTCCTTGACTCCCAGTTGCTCCATTCCCCTGCCAAGAGTAGGAGAAGCTCCCCTTTGTAAGTTAAGAGTTATTGACTTTCCATGCATGACAGTGTTAGTGCTTGGTCATTGACCCATCACAGTCACATGGAATGAGTCATGTGAAGTAAGAAGTATTTTCGTAATTCTTGGCATTTAAAAAGAGCAGTGGCGGAGCGAAGGAAAGGTAGTCAGAACGTGCTGCTAGGGAAGGAGGCTGGTAACCGCAAACCTGTTACTTTAAATCCAGACTTTCTGTTTCCACTACTGCTTGAAATTCCACAGTTCCAGGCCGCTCTTACCCCCACCCCTGATATAGACTTAAAGGGTTTCTAAACCCTCAGCTTTTTTTGCATATATCTACTGCTAGCAAGCAGTAGATATATGCAAAAAGTGTTTTTAAAAAAACCGGCTTTAACAACGGTTTAAACTTACCTGTGTCTTCCCCGCGCGCTCCCGTCCGAAAATGTGAAAATTCTCGGGCGGCCGCAAAGCATCATGGAGCGGGCGCATGCGCAGTTCAGATTTTCGACCGGGACGCGAGGAGAGACACAAGGTAAGTATATGGATGCGTGCACCCGCATGCAGACACCGTGGGACAGGAAGTGCCAGCAAGCTAAGAGGGGTCAGCGCTGGATCGGAGATTCGCAGCAGCGCTGGAGAGAAGGCTGAAAACTACAGGAAAGAAAATGATCGGAATAAGAGACATCATTTAAGGTAAGTGCTAACATTAACATGGGGGGGGGGGAAAAAAAAAGATTTGCCTTTTAATGTCACTTTAATGGAATTGAGCAAAGAGGAAAAAACACCAGCAGTGCAAAGATGTATTCATCGAAATTCTCAACATAAATGAGTTTCACCCGCAGTAGCCTGACGGAGCCTGTGGCCATGTTTTTTTTTTTTTTGTGTTGAGCATTGGAATGCTTAAGTTTACTTGATGCTAAAGAAATCATCTCCTCTATCTGGAACTCCTTACCCCAACCTGTCCGTCTATCTCCCACCTTGACTGCCTTTAGGTGTTCCCTAAAGACTCATCTCTTCAGGGAAGCCTATCCCACCTCAACCTAACCACTCAACCATCACATTCTCACATAATTCATTCCCACACAGCTACCTCATGTATCATTTCCCCCTCCTCTTTTAGATTGTAAGCCCTCAGGGGGCAGGGCCCTCCTTACCATCGTGTCTTGAATTGTATTGTAACTGTAATGTCTTCCTTATATTGTAAAGCGCTGCGCATACTGTTGGCGCTATATAAATACTATGTAATAATAATAATATCTACTGCTGTCCACTGGTGGAGTGGATCACTTATTTTGCCCCTTCTAGTTTATATCGCTGAACTGATCTCCTCCGCATACTTATTTCTGCTTAGTGTCTGGATATTTCTTGTACACTTAGAACTTTAATCCTTCCTCTTTGTACTGCTTAGTAAATACACGTGTAGGTAACACTGAACCAATTGTACTATTTTCAGAAGTGGCGAGTATTTTGTTTGAATATTTAACAGTGTGTATTTTTGTGCTTTTGTAGTTTCTCTGGATCGAGGTCGGAGAGATTTGGAGAGTAAAGAGCGCGCTCTAATGTCAGAAGTACGGGTGCTCAGACAGAAGTTGGCTTCCCAGGCTCGCAAAAAGTACCCAAACTCGCTTCACCCAGACACACTATGGACTTGATACCGGTCTTGTTACAAAGATGTTTTCATGTGATTTTGTATTTATTTTATTTTTTCATAGATTGGCTGTGTTTTGTACAGTTTGTTTTATGGTGTCCAAAGTTATTAAAAGCAGTCTTTGAATGAAAGAATAACGGTGTGATAGAGAATGCATTTCTTTCTTCTCTATTGCTGGGCACAGGAAGTCTATATATAACCTTTCTGGTTATACTGCTGCCTTCAGGAGGTTTGGACTGTGGCACAAAAAAAACAAAACAATCTGTAGGTCAGCCCAGGTTAACCTTTCCCACTACCTGCATGAAATAAAAACAGAGCCATAGGGACTATATCCCTCAATGGACTCCAAGAAAAGGATTTTACGGTGAGTACAAAAATCTAATTTTCTCTTCTGTTCACTGAGGAACATAGGGAGACATTAGGACATCTGAAAACAGTCCAACTGAAGGGTGGGCAATACAGTGAACAATCGCTAACAATGTAAACCACAGGAAACAGGACTGAAGCTCAAAGAGCCATTGAAGGACCTTATGTGGGAAGCTGGAATCAGATGAGGCTGAAATGTCTACCTAATGGAACTTGGAGGACATGTAAACAGAAGACCAGGTTGCAGAGTTGCAAATCTGGGAAACCAAGGCCTGAAGCCTGGGCTACTAATGCTTAAGTCTTTTTTTTTTTATCCTATAGTATTAAAAATAATCACATGGAATGGGGCCAGAGTTACTATGCACTAACCGGAAAAAGCACTTAGAAAGCTGCGGTATGGCTGCACCGCGGCAATGTGCTTCACAAATGTGCTCCGTCTTCCACTGGCTCTAGGACTCTGAAGCCAGCAGAGAGAAACTGAACTGAATGTAAGTTCTGTAAACCGAAAACGCTAGGGGGAAAGAGACCTGTCATGTGACCTGATGAGGTCAAATGACCGGCTCTCCTCCAATGACGGGGCTCTCTCTGAGAACTCCATGGAGCTTTGTTGGCTACACACCATGGACTATTTTATATGGATGGCCTGCGGTGTGCGTAGTGCAGCAGTGCATAAGAGAGACCAGATATTGACATCTCTCCGTTATAAATGACTCCCTTAGTATGTTTCTGCTATATCCCAATACTTCTGCCCCTCCAGCCCAGACACATCAGTCTCTGACCCTGGCATGGAGCTACCACGGGAGGTCCACCAGCACCAAGGTTGCCTTATGGATTTTATCCTGCGATCTGTATAGCTCTCCAGCATGCCGTTCCCCATTCCACACTGCCCTCCGCACCTTACCCCCACCTCAGCTGACAGGGGCAAGGGTACAGGTGAAACTTGAATAATTAGAATATCGTGCAAAAGTAATTGCAGTAAGTGCTGCAAAAGGGGCCCAAACCAAGTACTGAGTACATATGCATGCTTGTACTTTTCAGAGGTCCGATATTGTTCTATGTACAATCCTTGTTTTATTGATTGCATGTAATATTCTACGTTTTTGAGGTTGTGGATTTGGGGTTCTTGGGGTTTTCATGAGCTGTAAGCCATAATCATCACAATTATGACAAATCACGGCTTGAACTATCTTGCATTGCATGTAATGAGTCTATCTCATATATTAGTTTCACCTTTTAAGTTGCATTAGTGAAATAAATGAACTTTGCACGATATTCTAATTATTTGAGTTTCACCTGTAGTCGGCCCACTAACAGTCTGAAAATGAGGAGGAGGAAACCAGAGAGCAGTAGTACTACTCTTTGGTTTCCTCCTAATTCTTATTGCTGGCAGCAGGAACTTGACTTCATGTAAGTGCTCTGCAGGGCCGGCCTTAGGCCTTTAGGCGCCCTGTGAGAGAAAGCTTTACAGCGCCTCTCAGTGACCACACCCCTCAGTGGCCACACCCCCAGTAACCACACCCATTTATTACCCATATTAGGCTCTGCTTCTGATGCACTTGTGCCACTCCTCACTCCCTGCTGTCATAGCCGCTGCCCACCAACCACCCACCATCATTGTTGTTCCACAGTCCCCACTTCCAGCCTGACCAGACACTTGTAAACTCCACACCCCACTTCTAGCCAACACTGCACCGCTCCCCACTGTCCCTGATGCTACACACTACCCACCATCAATGCCGCCCCTCAGTCCTTGCTTCAAGCCTGTACTAGACACTTCAGTCCCCGCTTTTACTGTAACTTCGTCCTGCACACACTGCACAGCTCCGCAGTCACCCCCCTTCCACAATCCCGACCTCTAGCATGCAACGTACACTAGAGTCTCCACCTTTACAGCCACCCCAGAGTCAGAAAAATACAAACCCCCACTCCCGAATTAAAGACCTCTCCCTCAAACACAGATTACCTCTACCCAGCAAATAACATTCACGTCCCATCACTTCTGTCAGATCACAGCTTATCTCGGTCCAATAACCTATATTCACTTCCCCTTCCATTTATACAGCACCCATTGCTACTTTCTCTCTGTCAACCTGCACTGATCGACTCCCTCTGGCAAGTTCCATTCATCTCAGCAACCTTCATTCCAGCCCTGCCCTAAATAGGCCCTGTTGCCAGACCTCACATTGTAAATAAAAAGGATAATACGCATTTGCTTGTTCCCCCATAAAAAAAGAAACACTTTCTTGTGACATGTGCAACTTTAGTAGGGATCTGACCATTTCCTGGACGTGTGAGTTCCTGTCTGCTCCTGCCCTCTCCCCCTGCTGCTATATAGGCAGATAGCAGGAGCCTACACATGGATTTGTTGGCAAATGATAGAATTTCAGGCAAGATAAGCAATTTGCTATCGGTGTACCCACAAAGTAATTAAACAGAAGTGCCACTGGGAGCAGAATTGTTAGTGCACCAAGCAGGAGCTGATTGTAATATGTGCAGAGTGCAGGAATTATTCAGTGTAACGTGCATCGGCTGTGTAGGAGCTCTTAATATAAGCCTCTGTCCTGTCATCAGATAAATGAGAGGCTGTTCAGTGAACCTCAAACATAAATAAGTGATGTCGGGGGAATATTACAGAGCATCATTTGTGTGACCGCTCTGGGGCTGCTGGTGGTTTTGATGTCCCATACAAAATAGTGGCACCCAGCAGCAGTCTCAGGCCTGTTGAATATCATAATATTGCTAATTACAGGGAGATTAAATGCACAAAACAGTAATTTGACATACACCAATTAGCCCTAACATTATGCCCACTTGCCTAAAATTGAGTAGGTCCCCCTTTTCCCGAACTGTTATCATGGACTCCACTAGACCTCTGAAGTTATGATGTACCAAGCTGTCAGTAGCAGATCCTTTAAGTCATGTAAGGTGAGGTGAGGCCTCCATGGCTCGCAGTGGTTTTTCCAGCACATCGCACGGATGGAGATTTGGAGGAGTCAAGAGTCAACACTTCAAACTCGTTCAGGGTTATTCACAAAAGGGTGAAGAGTGTGGAGGAGACAGGAGAAGTGAACAATCTAGCACAAAATAGCTGATTTGGAAAACTTCTCCAATTCAGCTCACTTTCCAGTTCAGCTATGTTGTCCTAGATTGTTCACTTCTCCGGCCTTCTCCAAACTCTTCACCCTTTAGTGAATAACCCTGGTTGTGTTCCTCAAACTATTCTAGAACCATTTTTGCATTGTAGCAGGGCACATTATTATGCTGAAAGAGGCCACATCCATCAGGCAATACTGTTTCCATGAAGGGGTGTGTTTGGTCAGCAGCAATGTGTAGGTAGGTGGTACGTGTCATAGTTAAGCGCTGCGCAAACTGTTGGCGCTATATAAATCCTGTATAATAATAATAATAGTAACATCCACATGAATGGCAAGACCCAAGGTTTTCCATGCAGAACATTACCCAAAACATCACACTGCCTCCGCTGGCTTGTCTTCTTCCTATAGTCATAATGTTATGGCTGATTGGTGTACAGGAAGTCCCTGACTTACGAACACCCAACTTACGTACAACCCGTACTTACGAACTGATCTCCGAGACTGTACCGCGCAGCATTCCACTAGTAATGGTGCTCGTGCCGACGATCGCAGACGAGTAGTGGGTCTGGATTGTAGTACTGTACCCCCTGTTATTGAGTACCCAGCCTCTTCTAGGTCTGGTACTGAACAGGAAGTTGGCTCTGACTGTCATTACCCCATCATAACCCTGTATGTACTGTACAGTGTACTGAACAGGGGCATAACTAGAAATCCCAGGGCCCCATAGCAAACTTTTGTAAGGGCCCCCTGCCCCTGATCGAGTGGCAGGCGGGGAGAAGAGCGGAGCCGCTGTCCTCCTGTCAGTTTCAGGACGGCAGCAGCATCTCCGCCGTCCATTTTTTTTTTCCGGATCCCCGATGCCTCAGCCTTACAAGCGGGGGAGAGCAGCAGGGATCCCCCTCCCAGTGCTGCGGGTCCCATAGCAACCGCATCGGTCGCTATGGTGGTAGGTCCGCCACTGGCACTGAACACTTTTATTTGTCTACTTGTTTGCCTGTAACAATGCCAAAAAACAAGTGCTGGTTATGAACAGGGAGCACAGACAGCACAGGAGCACAGACAGCAACCCTTCCCTATGCTATCCAAAACGAAAAAAATGTTTTGTGGCTGGAGTTACACCTCAAAAATGTACCTGTTGCAACTTGCATACAAATTCAACTTCAGAACGAACCTATAGTCCCTATCTTTTTCGTAACCCGGGGACTGCCTGTATAGTCCTATGGGAACATTGTTACTGATAATTAAGGTGCCCATACACTGTACGATTCTCATACGAGAATCGCGGGAAATCCCGCGATCGTACGATAATCGCAAAGTGTATGGAAGGCGTGCGACCGTTTCTACTGTACGATACCTTTATAGTACGAGAACAGGGTCTCTTTAAAGCTGTACACTCCCTGAAATGTAATTTGTACTCCCTGCTCCCCCTCTACTCGCCAACCTCCATTAAAAAAATGCAAAATAGGGTTTTGGTTTCCTAATATCTCAGGTTTCTAGTTTTGTATCCACAAACGTACCCGTTTTGGCCTCATTTTTGCTAGTATTTCCTATATGTGCACTAGGTGGCAGTGGTCTCACCATATTAGACAAATGGGTGCATGAAATGTGCTGCAAAGAAAGCCCAGAACTTGTAGACTATTCAGGAATTGCTGTATGTTTGTATCTTTCTGCATCTTGGATATTCCAAAAACAGTGTCTTTAAAGCTGCAGTTGGAGTTTCATTGTAATTGTAAATATTTTCTTTAATCATGATAAAATATAGATTTTTGGCTAGAAAACAGCTTCAGATCCCCCAAACAATGATATATTTTCTAAAAGCAGAGGCCCAGTAGAATAAAAAGATGCTAGTTGCAATTTTGTATGTTGCACGGTATTTGGGCAAATGTTTATCAAGCAAGTATTTTTCGATAAAATAAACGAAATTAAAATTTAATGCACAGAAACAGAATATAATACCCCATTTTTTGGTAAAATAGACGGGGTCACGCCGGGTAAATAGATACCAAACATGTCAAGCCTTAAAGTTGCGTTCGCCCGCAAAAACGTAATTACCCAAAATTTCCCATAGGGAACATTTTAAACGCTTTTACCGCTCATCAGTTTAGTGCCAACAGTGATTAATGTCTCTAGAATTATTGCTCTCACAGCGATACGGAACATGTGTAGCGCAATTGTCGTTTACGGACGTAGCACGCCGACGCGTGTGTATGTGCGTGCACGTGGGGGGACTTTTTTAAAAAAAACAAATTTTTTGAATTTTTGCACCGTGTCATACATGTTTATTTCCTAAATCATTCATACCAATAATTTGCAATCTGTTTATAAATGTGCAAACCTTCCAAAAAGCTGATGAACAGAGAATATGGTTAAGGGCCATTTTTCAGTCACGTGTCATGCGGAGGTATTTGGAGTTGTTTTGTAGTTTCTTTTACATAATTGTATATATTTTCTCATGACTTTGTATTTGTCTAAAGACAGGTTCCTAGAAATCGATTAGGCAGAATGTGCAGCTGGCAGTTGCCCAATCCTAAAGAACATTTCCAAAAACTGTTTGATGTTTCACTGTATGTTCAGTCCCAATAATTACATATCAGTCCTTTCCCAGCTTTTATAGTTTAATAAACCCTTTGCTGTAAATGGGTGCTTAGGAGCCTCTCCCCTGCCTGTGCTTGTTCACTGAGCTCACGCTACGTGTACACTTACTCCCAAATGGCCCTTAGCACTCTAAAGTGTTTACGTTTACGCCAACACGCATACAGTATATGAACATAATAATGTGTGATGAGGGCTGCCTCTTGGACCCTGCGCCACTTAATTCTGACCCCTGAAAGCTGCATTACTACTGACCCCTGAACCCAGCGTTACCTCTCGCCCCTTAACCGTGCATTACTTCTGAACCCTGCGTTACTTACTACTGACCCTTGAAGCATACATTACTAACTCCTGAGCGCTGAACTCTGTGTTACTTGCTACTGTCCCCTACTCATCAGCCCTGTACTCCATGTGTTACCTACTGATGACCCCTGTACTCCATGGATAACCTACTGTTGAGCCCTGTAAGACATGTGTTATCTACTCATGATCCTTGTACTCCATGCGTTACCTGCTCATGATCCTTGTACTCCATGCGTTACCTGCTCATGATCCTTGTACTCCATGCGTTACCTGCTCATGATCCCTGTACTTCATGCATTACCTACTCTTGACCCCCTATATTCCATGCATTACATACCCATGATCCCTGTACTCCATGTGTTGCCTACTGATGACCATGATGATCATGCATTTCTTGCTCCTGACCTCTTTATTCCATGTGTTGCCTACTGATGACCCCTGTACTCCATGGATTACCTACTGTTGAGCCCTGTAAGACATGTGTTATCTACTCATGATCCTTGTACTCCATGCGTTACCTGCTCATGATCCTTGTACTCCATGCGTTACTTGCTCATGATCCTTGTACTCCATGCGTACCTGCTCATGATCCCTGTACTTCATGCATTACCTACTCTTGACCCCTATATTCCATGCATTACATACCCATGATCCCTGTACTCCATGTGTTGCCTACTGATGACCATGATGATCATGCATTTCTTGCTCCTGACCTCTTTATTCCATGTGTTGCCTACTGATGATCCTTATACTCCATGCATTTCTTGCTCCTGACCTCTTTATTCCATGTGTTACCTACTCCTGACCACTGCACTCTGTATATTACATACTCCTGATCCTGCTCTCTGCTTCATGCACTCTTGACCCCCTGTGTTCTACGTTACACACCACTGAACCCCTGCAGTCCTTGTGTTACGCGTTCATGACCCCTGAAGTCTATGCATTACACACTCCTGATCCCTGCACTCTGTGCGTTACACACGTGATGCATTATTTCACTCCTTATAGTGCCCACAACACTTTGCCTGCTTCCTCTTCCTGAACTCTGTGACCTGTTGTTTCCAGGCATGCTAAAAATGAGGCTGTGATTTTGTGGGTGTGGTTACAAAGGGGTGTGTGGTTTTATGGGTGTGGTTACAAGTGGGCGTGGTGAGTAAGGTGTCCCCGGATTTCATCTTGAAAATCTGGTAACCTTATTCTTATCCTCTCATCCAAACTGTGCTGGAAACTATTATGTATATGTGTTATGAATATTATTCTATATGTATGTATTCAGTGATTGGTATCAGGCTTATTAGAGTCAGGATAAAATCAAACACACCCATACTTCTAATCCTTGTCCTCAGCACTGCCCTGAATCTGGGTAATAAATCTGCAAAGTTTTATTCTGTTGCAATATGCAGATTTAACAAAATGGAATTCCAGGCATATTTACAGAGGTCACCTTTGACTGTATTTATTATTTTTATGTCTACGTCATCTATACATTATTTTCTACAGAAAAATGTTCTTAAATATGTAATACATATAAAGCACATTCTCCCTCTTTATATTAGCTTCTTATCATCTGCTGCATTGTAGGATTCAGACCTGGAGAGGCAAAGCCAGCAGTGAGAACTAGAGCTGTGTTGGTTTGCATTGCATATTGCTGTCAGTCAAACAATGGGAGCCCGCTTACAGGGGTGGAAAGCACAGAGACCGCCTCAATCAATGCGCTACAAATCTTGTATTGCCCAGTCAGTAGGCTGGAGGTAGCCACTCCAGCCACAGAAGTGTGTACCCTTGCCAAGGATTCTGGGTGAGCACTTTGTTATGCAGACACGTAACCTTTACTTTCAGCATGTTCAGTTTCAGTATGTACATAAACCAGAGGCGTAACTAGTCTATGACCGAGTGCCTGACTTTTCATAGGGGGTAACACCTCCAATGGTGTCACCCGGGTGTGGGCCGTACCCCCCGCACCCACCTTGTGACGCCACTGCTTAACAGTCCTGGATCTTTGTCGTACTTTTTGTTTCAAGAAGCGCCAAATATCTTCAATTGGTGAAAGTTCTTGACTGTAGGCAAGCCAGCTAAGCACCCGGACTCTTCTACTATGAAGTCATGCTGTTGTCATACATGCAGAATGGGGTTTAGCATTGTCCTGCTGATATATGCAAAGCCTTCCCTGAAAAAGACATGGTCTGGATGGGAGCATATGCTGCTCTAAAACCTGGATCTATCTTTCAGCATTGATTGTGCCTTTCCAGATGTGCAAGCTGCCCATTCCATACACACTAATGCACCCGCATACAACCAAAGATGCAGGCTTTTGAACTGAGTGCTGATAACAAGCCGGAAAGTCCCTCTCCTCTTTAGTCCCGAGGATGTGGCACCCATGATTTCCAAAAAGAATGTCAAATTTCTATTCATCTGAGCACAGGACAGTTTTCCACTTTGCAACAGACCATTTTCAATGGTTTGGCCCAGAGAAGACGGCAGCATTTCTGGATCATGTTCAGATATTATTATTATTATACAGGATTTATATAGCGCCAACAGTTTGCGCAGCGCTTTACAATATAAGGAAGACATTACAATCACAATACAATTCCAGACAAGATGGTAAGGAGGACCCTGCCCAAGAGGGCTTACAATCTAAAAGGGAGGGATATGGCTTCTTCTTTGCATGATAGAACTTTAACTGGCTTTTTTGGATGGCACAGCGAACTGTGCTCACAGACAGTGATTTTTGGAAGTATTCCTGAGCCCATGCAGTGATGTCCATCACAGAATATTGCCTTTAATTAAGGCAGTGCCGTCTGAGGGCCTGAAGATCATGGGCACGGACCCGTGATCTTCACGGGCTTCACAGGACATGCACGGGAGCTATAAGCAATGCACGTATGGATGGAGCTCCCTCGCGGCCATACCCTCAGCCCACCCCACCTCAAGTCGACACTTGGCGCCGGGCTGCATAATAAAATATAGAAAATGAACTGCGCCAATAAGCAAGCTAACAGCTACAAGGCACTGGAATGTACACCCACTGTGAGTGTATATACGTAAAAAATGAATAACTAAATGTGCCGAGCTAAAGCAATGATCAGATATAAAGAGTAAAAAAAATTAAAAAACAGTGACAAATGTCAGTGAAAAAAATCAATCAGGTGTAAAGTCTTTAAATCTTCATAAATCCGCGAAAGATGTCCAAATATAGCAATAGTGATGAATATTACTTGTTCCTTCACCAAATGCACCACGTGCACCACACCAGATATAGGGGTGCTCACCTTATTGATAGACCCCAGCAAGAGGTCAAACCAGGCAATTCCCTTCTTAACCAGGGGAGGGGGCCCTCAGCTCCAATCGCTCACAGATGTCCTCCAATGGTTTAATCAGACCAGCAAACAGATCTGTGCAACACTTCTTAAATAGGAAAGCAATAGCCTCCAATCTTTATTGCTCTATAGGCCTCCTCAGTATAAGGTGTCAATGCCAGGATCGTGTTGACCGAAAAAAGAAAGCAAACACCATAGCGCGTACCATCCAAACAGAGTATGATTTATTAAAAAAAAATTACTCACATAAAAGCAGTGGTAACATAGCATGGACTCTCTCTTAAAAGTATGTGCAAGAGTTTCAAATGACTGCGGCCGTCAGTCGTAGAGATCAATGTGACGTCAAATGCTCCGCCCGAATTTTTTTTTTATTTTGAATGGCTGCTCAGTGAAAGAATGGACAGTGCTGTGCTAGGGGAGGCTAGGGGAAGGCTGAGGAGCCTCTCACCTAGAAAAGTGGAAGGCATGCGGCGACCCACTGAACACGGGGTTGCGACTCACTTTTGGGTTACGACCCACCAGTTGAGAACCAAGGCTGTAGATGATGATATATTTAAAGGAGAACTATGAGGTGAGTGCTTTTCACTCACTTCATAGTTCTTGCCGACCTGTGACAATGAGACTGTCACAGGTCGGCTCAGTAGATCAGGAAATGAGCGAACACATAACGGCGTTCGCTCACCTCTCGATCCTGTCACAGCTCTCTGCCGTGACAGGGGAAGGGCTGGATTCCCCCCTCCGATCCACCAGCGCTGACTGGCAGATCGGACAGGGGAGGGGGCGGGTACAGCTGGCTTTGCCTCTAGATAGGCAGAGCCAGCTGTCACTCACGCAGCTGGGCGGATCCAGACATTATTGTCGGGATCCGCTTCAGCTGTGGCGTCTCAGTATACCATGTGCTGCAGCTCGCGGTATACTGAGCTTAGGGTGACAGGAGGACGCTAGTTTGTGTCCTCCCATTACCCTAAGGAGAACTATGGGGAAAAGCCTTAACCCCATAGTTCTCCTTTAAAGTCTTTGCAATTTTACATTGAGGATCATTAATCTGAAATGTGTGTTATCACTTGCACATTAATCTGAAATTGTTTGACAATTTTTAGACGTAGCTTTCCATAGATTGGTGAACCTCGGCCCATCCTTACTTCTGAGACACTCTGACTCTCTAAAATGCTCTTTTTATAGCCAATCTTGACCTGTTCCCAATTAACCTAATGAATAAAATGTCCTTCCTGCTCTTCCTTGTTAGTACCTCTTACTTTGCCAGCTTTGTGTTGCCCTGTCCCAACTTTTTTGAGACGTGTTGCTGCCATCAATTTCAAAATGACCTTATTTGTTTCTTAAAATGGTCCATTTCTTCAGTTTAACATTCTATGTTTTCTATTTTATATTGTGAATAAAATCTGGGTTTATGAGATCATTGCATTCTGTTTTTATGTAGATATTACACAGCGTCTAAACTTTTTTGGAATTGGGGTTGTATGTACATTTTATGGTTACCCTTTAAAGACTGCCATCCCAAATGCGAACAAGGAATGCTAAGTGTCACCTATTCATGAATATGTTAAATAATTACACCCAGTTATTGTATAACATTGTTACAAACATTCGAAAACAAATACATTTTATAACAGGAGGCGTTGTATTTCACGAAGTACATCTCGGCCCTGTGATTCAGTTCGTATAATGCGATTAGTTGGATTCCAGGAAAAGGAGGACATCTGACAGCTCTTGACAACTCCACGACATGCCCCTCTGTTCCTTTCCGTGACAGGCATGTTTAGACTCCAGGCAATGCAAAGAGCAAAATTCTGACATGAAGAATAGTAATAAAAAAAAAAAAGTTATATACATCAAATTACAAAAACTGGTTTATCAACTTCGCACATTTCACTGGTCAAAAGTTCAAAAAAGATCAGAAAGAATCTGACATAACTCAGCAGGTACAGAAATATTTGCACAAAGTATTCAAACTGAGTGTCGGGGCAAAATTTTAAAAACAGTATTTCCTGCTACAGAACCAAGGTGAAGGGAAAAAAAAATTGTTGGCACATGATATTGAGTGGAAGAGGGAGGTTTGGCGGTAAATACTTCCATTATTTGCTTGTTTAAATTACACAATGCCGTGTAGGGGCTCCTTCTCCTAGTGCAGATAAGTTTTATTTTTCAATAAGAGATGAGATAAAGTCTTAAAAATGGATACTCACAAGAGTGGAAGGATCACAAGCATTAGACACCATGTAAAAACGAGAGCCAAACTGATACAGTGGCAGTCAGTCAGAAGTATCCTGTGTGCAGATCGACGCGCTTCCGGGGCACGCCCCCTTCGTCAGGACTAATGCTTGTGATCCTTCCACTCTTGTGAGTATCCATTTTTAAGACTTTATCTTATTTCTTATTGAAAAATAAAATTTATCTGCACTAGGAGAAGGCACCCCTTTCGTTTTTATCTTGTAGTGTCTCCAGTATCCCCGACTGCTTTTGGAGCTGCCTCCTGCATAGATGCCACTACATCCCCTCTGTCGCCAAGACTGTACATGACTACCTCTGGCGCTGTTTTCTTCATTTTTTATAAATAGACAGACAGTTGCATAAAACACCAATAAACACACCCTCTGACGTCACAATGATGGCATAATCCCACCAAAAAACATAGAAAAAAATGTGCAGATGTTAGCTATCATATACAGCATAATCAGTAGGGATGCACCGATACCGATACCGAGTATTTGGGTGAGTACTCGTACTCGCCCAAATGCTCCGATACCTAGCACGAGTACTTCCTGTATCAGGAAGCCGGGCAGCGCATCATTACACGCTGCCCGGTTTCCTGATTGGCCAGGAAACGGCTCCATGCTCTCTCTTGGCCAGGAAGCTAGCAAATCCGGAAGCCGGGCGCCGTGTAATGACGCAGAACCCGCCATTCTGATTGGCTGGCAAGCCGGCGTCATGCTCCCTCGTCATCTCATGAATCATAATATTAGGAAAGTGACCTTAAAGCATTAGTTTGTATTGCTTTAGAAAAAATGTGACCTGTCCCTTTAACAAAAAGTATCGGTAATTGGTATCTGCGAGTACTTGATCAAAAGTATCGGTACTCGTACTCGGTCTTAAAAAAGTGGTATCGGTGCATCCCTAATAATCAGTATAGGAAAGTACTATGTGCCAAGGACTGTGTCCATGACCGAGTGCCCAACTTTTTAGAGGGAGTGACACCAAAATGACTGTCAGTCATTTTGGTGTCACCCCGGCAATGATGTCACCTGGCCGCACCCCCCGGTGACGCCACTGCTGGTGAGATCTGCACGCAGCCCAGGTGAGACCCACATGGAGCCCTGGTAAGACTGCATACAGCCCTTTATAATAGCTGTATAATCACGGATTGATGGGATCCTTAGTCCTCTATTGCTGGTTGCCATTCCCATTGCTGTATAATCATGGATCGATGGGATCGACAGTCCTCTATTGCTGGTTGCCATTCCCATTGCTGTATAATCAGTGATTGAGTTACAGTTCTTCATAATTATAAAGAAACTCCCCTAAAATCATTCGTCTGTATTGTTTTTTTCAAAATGTCCCATTTTCCTTTATGAAAAAGTATTGGTAATTGGTATCAGCGAGTACCTGAGGGAAAGCGCTTGTACTCGGTCTTGGTCTTTAAAAAATGGTATCGGGACATCCCTATTAAGAACGGTAATTTTAGCCCATATTAGCACAGAAGGAACATTCACAGATATATTCGCAGGGTGAATATTGTTTATAAATAGTGTCGATATTCTCTCAAATTTGCAAAAGTGGACAGTACAGTTAAAAGGAGAACTTTGGGGTAAGGGTTTTTCCCCATAGTTCTCTTCAGGGTCACGGTAGGACATATACTAGCGTCCTCCCGTGACCCAAAGCTCAGTATACCGCGAGCTACAGCTCACTGTATACTGAGACCGCCGCAGCCGGGACGGATCCCGACATTACGGTCGAGATCCACCCAGCTGCGTGATTGACATCTAGAGATCTGCCTATCTAGAGGCAGAGCCAGCTGTACCCGCCCCCTCCCCCCTTCGTTCCTCCAGTCAGCGCTGAAGGATCGGAGCGGGGAGGGGGGAATCCCTGCAGGGAGCCGTGAGTGACAGTCACGGCTCTCTGCAGGGACAGGATCGAGAAGTGAGTGAGTGACGGTATGTGTTTGCTCACTTCCCAATCTATTAAGCCGACGTGTGACAGTTTCATTGTCACACGTCGGCTCGAACTATGAGGTTGAGTGAAAATCACTCTCCTCATAGTTCTGCTTGAAAGGCTCAGGGTAAAGGGGGAGGCGGCAGCTTTGGCTTAGGGATTCGGTTCAGTATAAGAGCGGGAGTTGGTAGTTCATTTGAGGTTTGCTGTTTGGAGTCACTCCGAAGCTAATTTGTCTTCTTTGCATTAAGTCTCTGGGAGTCATGAACTCGTTGATACTGGGTGTGATAAATGGGTGCCAGAACTCATGTGCCCTATATAACTGTTCCTGTTTTATCATGCCACAAACTTTGTACCGGTCCATTTCCATAATAAGGTCTAACGATCCCTATCTGTGAGACTCCACCAAGCTGATTATTACATGATGTAGAGATAAGGGTGAGAATCATTCTTCTGCCAAGGTTAATGAAAGTCTGCGGCACTGACATGTACATCTCTCTCATTCCTGTGGTTTGGCTCGGTTTGGGAAGAAAGCACTGCAAGGGTTAACTGCTGGTTTTGGTCTAGGGCAGGGGTAGGCAACCTTGGCTCTCCAGCTGTGCTGAAACTACAAATCCCATAAGGCATTGCAAGCCACAGGCATGACTCCCACAGGCAGAAGCATGGTGGGATTTGTAGTCAAGGTTGCCTACCCCTGGAGTATAAGAGCGGGAGTTGGTAGTTCATTTGAGGTTTGCTGTTTGGAGTCACTCCGAAGCTAATTTGTCTTCTTTGCATTAAGTCTCTGGGAGTCATGAACTCGTTGATACTGGGTGTGATAAATGGGTGCCAGAACTCATGTGCCCTATATAACTGTTCCTGTTTTATCATGCCACAAACTTTGTACCGATCCATTTCCATAATAAGGTCTAACGATCCCTATCTGTGAGACTCCACCAAGCTGATTATTACATGATGTAGAGATAAGGGTGAGAATCATTCTTCTGCCAAGGTTAATGAAAGTCTGCGGCACTGACATGTACATCTCTCTCATTCCTGTGGTTTGGCTCGGTTTTGGGAAGAAAGCACTGCAAGGGTTAACTGCTGGTTTTGATCTAGGACAGGGGTAGGCAACCTTGGCTCTCCAGCTGTGCTGAAACTACAAATCCCATAAGGCATTGCAAGCCACAGGCATGACTCCCACAGGCAGAAGCATGGTGGGATTTGTAGTCAAGGTTGCCTACCCCTGGTCTAGGGTCTAAAACAAAAAAGATATACTCACCTGATCCTCGGTCCTGCGGCTGTGACCACTCACCTCTCTCCCCCTCCCTTCTGGCTGTCTAATATCCCTTGGTATCCTCACGTACAATGCAAGTGAATGGATATGATGATGTCACGGGTCCTTAGACGACTGTAGCCCAGGGGAGAAGAAGCTGTGGGGACCGGACTAGTAGCCAGTTGGGGCTGAGTATTAGGTGAGTATATCTTTTTTATTTTAGACCAAAATGAGCATTTAAAGTGACATTAAAGGCTAAAATTTTTTCCCCTCCCCCAAATGTTAGTGTAAGGACTTACCTTAAATGAAGCCTCTTGATTCGGTCATCTTCTTCTTTCCTGTAGTTTTTAGCTGTCCCTCCAGTGCTGGGTGCGGGTCTCCGATCCAGCGCTGACTCCTCTGCCCTCCTCTTCTCTCATGTCCCACAGAGTCGGTGCAGGTGCATGCTGCTCCATAGACTCACCTTGTGTCTCTCCTCGTCTCCCGGCTGAACATCTGAAGTCCGCCCCAAGATCCTTTGCAGCCGCCCGAGAAATTTTCAGATGTTTGGACGGGAGCGTGCAGGGAAGACACAGGTAAGTTTTAACCCTTCAAAAAGTTTTTTTTTCTTTTAATCGTTTTGCATATATCTACTGCTTGCTAGTCGTGTATATACGCAAAAACCAATGAGGGGTTAATAGCCTTTTAATCCTTACGCCTCCATCTATTTCACTTTGCAATATCTAATAGCAAGCTGGCTATTGCAACTGCTATCTAATAGCGGTAGACTCCCAGAGCATCCGGGAGAGTTGGGATGTCTGCGTGTAATGACGCGGCATCCGGATTCCTGATTGACCGGGAAGACGGCTCCATGCTCCCTCGTCATGAGGTGATTGTGACGGACCCCCCGTACTCAGGATGAGTATGTCCGCCGTTGTCTTCTTCCTTGCTCTGGAGATATTGGAACCAGCTGATCTTTAGCTCCCAGTTTCCCCAGTCACTCTGGACACGAGTGTAGGTGAAACAAACTCTGATTTATTGAGCAACTGCACAAACTTTTATACAGAAAAAACATATAAACAGCGCTCTCGGATGGGCAACAAATTAGCTTAGAGGCGTGTGTGCAGCCCTATGGTGCTATTTCCATATATATTCCCGCCATCATCTCACTGTTTTACCCGAGCTTGAAAAAGAGGCAAGACCTCGAAACGCGTCGCTCTCGTCCGCTCTTGGATCCCCCTCCACTTTACCATCAACTCGAGCCCCGCCGTCTGACTGTCCCCAGCAGACCCGACAGAGACGGCTCGTTGACACACGCGGCCACGGCTGCCACAGCCCTATCCAACACCCGGTTCCTGTCTGAATTAAGAAGGGAAAAAGTGCATTTGACCTAGCTCTGTGGGTCTACCTCCCCAGGTGAGATCCTGTCATCCTGAAACTGACAGGATGACAGCAGCTCCGAGCTCCTACCCGCTCAGCCATCCTGACAGCTGCGG
>NW_017307372.1:0-43599 GCF_000935625.1 Nanorana parkeri
TTATTCATAAAATTCAAATAAAGACTATTTGCTGAAAAAAAGATTGCACTCTTCGCGGATGACATTATCCTCCTTCTCTCAGCTCCCTCATCCCAGATCCCCAAAATAATGCAACACATCTCTCACTATGGCTCCTTCTCTGGCTTGACCATCAATTTACACAAAAGTGAACTTGTACTACTGCCACCCACTCAATCCCTAGACACTTCCGCCTGGCCCGCTGATATGACCATTAAGGTCCAGAAACATTATATTACATATTTAGGGATTTGCATCCCCAGTAAAGCTGCGGATTTATACCACCTTAATTATTCTCCACTGTTTCTTAAAATTACACAGGGACACCACAGATGGCGTGAGCTCCCTATATCTGTGTTGGGAAGATGTCATTTGCTGAGGATGGTTAGCTTTGCTAGGCTCCTGTATCCGCTTCAGACGAATCCTTTGCTTATCCAGCATAAAGACACTAAAATGCTGTACCACACATTCTCGAGATTCCTTTGGAGAGGAAAACGCCCGAGGATAGCTCTGAGGAAACTCCAAAGGCCGTCTGCGTTGCTAGGGCCGAACGTCCTGGACGTTCGACTGTATAATTTGGCCAGCTTGTTTCGGCATGTGAGAGATTGGTTGCATGACACCTCTTACTTTACTAACACTCCATTGGAAAGACAAATGGTCGCCCCATGGTCCCTGCCAGGCATCATACATACCCCATGGAAAGCTTTACCACCAACAATTAAGAGTAACGTTCTACTGAGAGATACAGTGATCACGTGGAGGGAGGTCAGGAAGCTGCTGGGAATCCCGGGGGTGGTATCCCCCCTAATGCCACTCACATCATCCCCGGCCTTCCCCCCAGGTAACTCCTCCAGGGTCTTTCTTCAATGGCAAACCAAGGGCATTCACACGGTAAAAGACCTTCTGACTCCCCAGGGCTCCTGCAAGACATAATGGATATTTTGTGTTCTCTGTTACATATTGTAATGTATTCTTACTTACCCATGTCCTACAGGACTTTTAGTCGCTGACACTGTTGTCACTCTGCAATTAAGCCTGCTTTGTATGCTTGTATTATTGAAAATTCTTCAATAAAAATTACTTGCTTAAAAAAAAAAAAAATTGTTACCTGACTGCTATTTTATGGGCCTGATGAACCATAAAGGAAATTAAAGTGATAATAAAGTCAAAAGGTTTTTAAGCTATTTCAAATGCTGAATACATAATTTACAATGGATGCTTCTTGATAGTTAAATGTTTTACTTTCCTGCAGCTAGTCCCCTGAGCCTTATATTCTGTTTTAGGATGGCTCATTTCCCTTGCAAGGTTCCTATGGAGCCCCTCTTGTGTGAAATATTAAGCTGTGTGTGTCTCCACAAACAAACAGACAGACCGAGGCAAGATGCTCTCCTGCTCTCCGCTCCTTCTTCCTCCATCCTCTCTTCTCCAGGCTAGTAGATGGACAGTTTCTGGAGACTGCGCTGTCCCTTGTGATCTTGTAGTGAACTGGAAGTTCAGGGAAGCCGATCAGAGAGTGCTGGAGTCTTGGAAACACGAATACTGTAAGTGTTTGGGCAAAAAAAATTTAAAGACATATTTTTTTTTTATATGAATCCATTATTGAAAACAATTTGAGAGTTTAATACTACTTTAATTGAGATTCTTGTAACAGGGTAGAGACAATTGAAAGACAGGCAAACAGTATCCTCCTCCCGGAAAGTAGCACAGAACTCTAGAATATGAATAATAATTTTCAAATAGTAATTATCCAGCATATTTTTTGAAACGTATAACTATCAAACCCGAGTTTGATTCGAACCGGAACTTGTCTTTAATTAAATGCATTTATAAAGGTTATAGCACAAGTGATAGTGTAATCTTTGCAGTTAGTAGCAGCAATTTCAGTTTCCTTTGGCGAGATTGAATCTTGAATGACCCTACAAGATTTCCTGAAGTAAAAAGCCAAGATTTCCTGAAGTAAAAAGCCAAAAGAGATAAATAATAGCCTAGCAGAATCTAGCACTTCCAGTGCACTTCAACTAATAAAGATATAGATCTGTAAAACTCCAACCTTAAGACATATTTGTTTAGCTGGGCAACACATTCAAAATATTGCCATCTGTTTATCAGACAGAGTTGTATCAGTGTGAAGGGGCACATGGTTAGTAAACTAAACACATTTTTGTTTATCCACTAGTCAATTAATATGAAGCAAAGCAGAGGTAGAGGAACAAAGTAATGATCATGAACTGTGCAATCCCTCACAACTCTCTCTTGTGCTCTTTGCTTATTAAGAGACCACTGAGGAATGTTTGTTTACATTAAGCACAATAATGATGCAAAACTATATGCTTCCACTCTAGCAGCAAGCAATAATTAAAAGATTTCAGATCTGTGCGTGTGCTGCAGTAAAGCTCTGTGATATATTTAATTTAATGATCAATTAATTAATTGCCATTTGTGACATGATGAGACTGACAAATAACAGATACATTTTTTTTAGATGAATGTCTTAGACTCGTTCTGTTTTCTGTATAACAGGAAAATTGCAAGGAATTCTAGTGGGTGTAATGTATGGGTGTTTAAATATAGCCAGACTATGCCTTTGGATGCAGCAGTAAAAAAATTATTCCCAGATTCAATTTAAAACTCCTGATTATAGTGCAATTGCATTATAACACATACCATGGTGTGAATGCACCCTTAGATTTTTCGAATGAGCGAAAACGATTTCAGAACATTTGTTTGACTTTCTAATTGTTGATGTGGTAAAAGCAATAAACGATTTTGGGCGCAGTGATGAAAAAATTTCATCAACAAAACAGTGGGTGTTTTTTTTTTCTAGTAAACTCCATTCATTCCAAATTCGAATGTTAAATTAAAACAAATTAAAACAAAAATCAAACAAAATTTTGAACAACAATTGCCAAGTCTCTGATGACATTATCAAGCATTCTGATGGGATTTTTTCGTATGCACGTTCGTTCGAACATCTACACATGTGTACCCTTCTTAAAGGGCAAATTCCCTCGCAAAGTGAACAGCCTATCTGCCTTTAGCAAATTAACCTCATACTTTATTACTTTCATATTTGGAAACATTCAAAAAACTGAACAGTGTACTGTCTGACTGCTGCTAGCCACTGCTGAATATATCACAGCCTTCAACTATAGCAATTGACCTATTGATTTTATTCCTGTTTTAGTGATTTTATTTTAATCATTTATTACTAATAATTTACCAATTTCACTAGAGTGGGCAATGACCAGTACGCTAAGGCAGTAAGAGGTTTACCAGGCTGCAACAACTGTCCCTTTTATGGCAGGATCAAATGGGGACATACAGAGCAATGGACCCTGTAACATGGATCGAGTAATTCACCACAGCCCATGGTAAGAATGTTTCTGTAGCATTTAAAGTAACTTGTCAGACAAAGTATTAAAACCTTTTGGGTATAGCTACTAGAGGTTTTTTTTTTATTCCTTAGAAAGTTTAGATCAAGGTCGCATTCACACAGGAAGTTCTGGAATTCGCAGGTGTCCCATTCAGATGTGTCTGTAAGTGGCAGTCCACATGTAACCATGTACATGGTACAACAGGCATGCGGTTTGGCATAGATGATTGTTGCTGGACGCATCTATCCTGTGTACAGAAACAATTATCTATTTCGCACCCCATGTAATCACACCATGTACATGCGGACAACCACAGATGTGGCACATGTCAGGTTTTTGTTCTTTCTTGTTTTTTTTCTATAACAATAGCTTTTTTTATTAAAGTTTTACACAATATAAGATAATATTGCATTGTAATAAAGGCTCCTACATTACATAAAACCAAGATTGTGAAATATTCATATCAGTCTGGTGTCAAATTAACAACAAGTTCTAGTGAAAGGTAAGTGGAACAACCAAAGTATATGTAAACATTACATTTAGGGCTTGTTCTCACTAAATGCAGACCTGATCTGCATGAATTACTGCACACACAGTGCAGTGTGTTATACGGTGTTTTTTGCTGTGTTCTTGATGTGTTCTGGGCCGTTTTTGGTAAAAATAATATGGGCTTTCAGTGCATTCCAGGGCGTTTGCATGCGTTTTTGATGCGCTCCAGAGCAGGTAAAATAGGGCTTGACGCAGTTTTTTTACCTGCTCTGGAACTGAACGCTGCAGTGTAAACTAGAGCCCAAAATACCATTGGAATACATTGGACACAGTTTTGATCCGGTCTGTAACTGCTCTGCTCTGCTCCTGGAACGTGCATGGTGTGAACAAGCCCTAACAAGCAAATAAACTGCATGCAGTATTGTAATGCAGATATTTGTAAGACCATGAGATTAAGTAATTAAGCCTAGATGTAATATCCGGGATGTCTTTAAATCTAGGGAGCAGTAGGGAAAGGAGGAAGGGAATTGTCTGTGGAACGGAGTATCTCTGAGTTGAGCAGTGGTCAGGAAATGTCTGAACCTCAGATATTTGTAAAAGTCCTTGGTAGGTATGTTATATTTCTGGTGTAGCTTGTCAAAGGATTTAAGAGTAGATTCTTAGAACAACTGATCAAGTTGGGTTATACCTAAAGAGGTCCAGTGAGATATACCTAGGTCGGTTATAATATGCTCTAACGAAGAGAAAGGGATATTTCTTACAACATGTCCATTAGTCAGCCGGGAAATAGGGCGACCACGCTAAGGAAGACCACGCTTTGATGAAGGCTGTAACTGTATCTAAAAAGTATTTCACCAGAGTTCGGTTGAGAAGCACAATGCATAGTAGTAGGCGTAGATCAATAGAGACCACTGCTTGTTCTATGTGCTTCCAAAGTTTATCCGAGCAAGAGGACCACCAGTGCCGGACCTGATCTAAAATAGTGGCCTTGTAATATTTGGTTAAGTCAAGTGCACCCATTCCTACTTGAGATTTAGGGGTATATAAGCTCCGCTTAGGAATTCGAGGTTTCTTATCTTCCCATATACATGAATCAAGGACCCTTTGCAAAGTGTTTAGGATCGTGGAGAATGCTTTATAATATTCAGAGCCAAAACCATCTGGTCCCAGTGTCTTGTGCAAGGGTAACTAATATAATTTTAGTAATCTTCAAAGCAGAGAAGGGCTCAGTCAAAGAGTCTGCAAAGTGAGGAGGTAGTGAGGGGAGATGTATTGAGTCTAAGAATTTGTTAATATCTGCTAAAGTGGGATTAGGGACAGTGGGGGAGTCATGTAAGTTATAAAGGGATGAGTAGAATTTGCAAAAGCAGTTAGCCATATCCAGTGGGTTGGAAAGACGATTCCCTAGAGAATCCGTTAAATAGGGTATTTTGTGGGATTCTTGTCTGCGTTTAAATTGTCTAGCAATATAGGCTCCTGCCTTATTGCCTTGACTATAGTGAGTCAGTTTCAATTTTTTGATCATGAAATCATGTTGAGATGTGAGGAGGAGACTAAGATTGTGTCTAAGCTGATGTAAGTCTCGGGCTGTGGAAGGAGTAGGAGATTTTTTATTTGTGCCCTCTAGGGTACGCATCTGTGAGAGAATGGAAGTCAGTTCAGTGTTCCGTTTCCAGGCATCATATAGATCATGGGAGGTAAGAATAGAGGGGATGGTGCGATCCTGGCACCTCAATTTATTCGAGGTGTCTAATGCTGGATCGACAATGGCATTGCAGTCTCCACAAACCACTAAGTGTCCCTGGCCTGCAGGGGAAATTTTCCTCAACAGGGAAGTAAAAAAATTCCTAGGATTCGGGGCATATAAATTGACCAACATCATCAGTTATCAATCGTTGCTACCAGAATAACAAACCTATCGTTTGGATCTATGATCAAATTGTGTTACTGGTTTGAAACCGAGCAATTTATCGCTATCATCATACCCTTTCTCTTTTTCTCAGCATTGGCAAAAAAATAGTGAGAGAAACCTTCTCTCTTACAGCTGGGGGGTTTATCTCTATGGCAATGAGTCTCTTTGACACATAGAACATCACATCAAAGAGAGGTAGCTTCTTTCCAAAGCATACTATATTTGGTCGGACTGTTAAGTGGCATTGAGAGAGCTAATTTTCAGAGGCATAGGAAAGCAGCAGCGGATGCCTGGAAATGTTGCTAGCACATTGGAGAGAAGAATCATTAACACAAATAGTGATCTTAGTTATGGCAGACATATTTTCCACATAAAATAGTAATTCATCAAATAATGAAGGCATAATAGTAAGAACAGTGCAGCACATCAAGCCTACTAGAAAAAATATTTAAATCTTACAATGAAAAAACCGGTATAAAATAAGAAAAAACAACTTGAGGAGAAACAGCAAAGTGTGCATAGCACACAGTAGGTCAGGGGAAATAGAAATTCTAGATATTCAGCAGGAACGGGATCCTGAGGAAGTGTAAACAACATCAGCTGGTGTAAGACGGATTCCACCACTTACCAAGTGGGCTGGGGAGGTAGAATCAGCGAGTAGACCAGTCCTTAGGGACACGTTGTGGAATCTTGTGGGCGGAGGACCGTTGAGGAGTAGGAACATTGATACCCCAGGATTGCAGTGCTTGCGCCGCTTCTACCGGACTCAGAAGGGGAACCATCTTATTTTGATAGGAGACAAGAAGTTTAGTGGGGAAGCCCATCTATATGAGATCTTATTTTCACGAAGTGCCGTGGTGATAGCAGCACATTCCCTCCATTTCTGGGCTGTAGCAGCTAGGATGTGAGCAAAAAGCAAAATATTAGAGTAAGGATCTGGAGGAGACGTTGTTTGCTTGGTTATGAACATTAGCATTTCCTTAATATGGAAAAAGTGTATTCTGACAATAACATCTCTGGGCGCCGAAGCTGGAAGATGTTTAGGTTTCAATAACCTGTGTGCTCTGTCAACGATCAGATCTGAGGGCTGGTCAGGGAGCAAAGTGGCAATCAGACACTGAAGAAGCAGAGGCAGGTCAGAAGTAGTGACCGATTCAGGGATCCCCCTAAATGTAACCACTTGAAGACCAGGGTGTTAAACCCCCTTCCTGGCCAGGCCATTTTTCAGTATTCAGCACTGCAGTACTTTGACTGACGTTTATTCAGTCATGCAATGTACTGAAACAAATGTTATACCATTTTTTGGGGACAGATAGAACTTTCTTTTGGTGCTATTTAATCAATTTATTTATTTACTATATAACAAAAAAAGTACCCTAAATTTTGTAAAAAAAAACCTGTTTCCCTATGAAATGTTATGAAACATTTATTATCGCCCCAATTTTTTTGTAAAATATAAAATAGGGGGTCATGTCGGGTAAATAGACACCATGTTTGCGTGTGTATGTGGGGGGGTGGGGGACTTTAAAAAAAATTGTGTTATTTTACATTTTTTTATTTGACTATTTTTTTTGCTTCTTAATTTTTTTATGCTTTCATTTTTTTAAACTTTTTTTTTTACACTTACCTTTATTGCTATCACATAGGGGACTAAGAAATCCCCTATGTGATAGCCAATTCACTTGACAGGTCCTCTTTATGGAGACATCAGGGGTCTCTAAGACCCCTAATGTCATCTAGGGACCTCCAGGGAAGCTGATGAAGCAGAGATCTGCTTCATCAGCTTCTCTCCGGCATCTGTAACCGGAGAGTGACACTGAATGCAGGAAGTGATGTAATATCACTTCCTGCATTCAGCTGGTGCGTGCTGGTCCGAGCCGTACCGGGCACAGTGGATCTCGGGACCGGCGGCGGCAAGGAGGCGGCGAGGGAGGTACGAGGGGGAGGTGCACACCCGCAGCTACTGCAAGCGCCTGATTGCTTGAATGTAAACAGCCATCGCTGTCTGTTTACATTGCTAACAGTTTCCACTCGTGTGCGCATGGAGCTCCGCACACGAGAGGGGGGAGGGGCAGGACGTGTTAAGACGCCCTCCCACTCCTACAAGACTTCTGTCCGGCCATTCAGGAACGGCCATGGACGGGAGGTGGTTAATATTGTTGCGCCTAGATCTGTCCTCTAAATCAATAACCTTGTCTTGAAGCTGTGAGAGGCACTGTTATTGGCCTGAGTATGCCTCTACATGGTCGTTAAAGGCCGACACATGATCACCGATATATGATTCAATATGATCCGTGTGTTCACCCAGGTCAGACACCTGGGATTGTAGGGAATGTATCAAGGTCTTAAAATCATGTTGGAGTACTGTACGCAGGGAAAGAAGCATTATTTTTATGGAGGCTTCAGATGCTGGGTTAGAGGATGGAGGGAGGGCTTCCAAAGAAGGCACTGATTCAAGGAGACCCCGTGGCATAGAAGAGGTAGCAACAAATTGCTTTTTACTTACAGGTCCCTTGGATTGCTGCAAATTCAGTGGGGATGTGGCAGGACGTTTGGACATCTCCTTCATCGGTGTCAGCGTGTCTGCAGAGTTCTGCTCCATGTCAGAGTCAGAGCTGCTGGTGGAGCGAACATCTGAGGATCCCCTTGCACGTGTTGCTAAGGCGCCATGCTGTTTTTCTGAGGGCGAAACAGATAGCAGTCTGTGAGCCTTCTGGGACCCTAAGACTTGCTTTTCCCCTTGGACATGGTACTCAAGGATGTCCGCACCCGGTCTGGCGTGTAGAGGAATCCGACTGATTCCTGTGAAAACTGTGGGTAGCTGTAAATCAGGATTCCGTACCGCTGCTCCAGATTATGCGGCCATACCAGTCCATGGCCAGACCATGCCCCCCAGGTCTTTGTTCTTTCTGTGTCCCATTGGGTTAGGACAGAACCCTGAGAGAGATCCTAACCCTTCTATAGACTATCAAAAACTGATTTTTTTTCCATAAAAATAAAAAAAAAGGACATGCACTTAATGGGGCACAGACATCATTTAAAACCGTGCAGAGATTTATAACCCTTCTATACTTTGTTTCAACTAAAAAAAATAGGTTTTGGTTGGAGTTGGGCTTTAATTAAACAAAGTAAAATTTTACCACTGAGTCTGTCTGTGTCTGGATTAATGTTACAGCATGATAATAATTTCACTCTGAGCAAGACAATATGGTATAATTTCTAGCTGTTTCTAGTGCATTTACTATATTTAATGTAAAGATATACAAGCAACAAAAACATATTTAACCTATTCAATGCTATTCCTAATACATTACATCGGCTGGAGATACAGACATAATAGATACAGCAGATGCAAATCCTAGTATATTGGCTTTTCCCAATTAACAATTTCATGACCAGTAGATTCAATTGAAGCCTAGATGCCCATAACAAATTCAGCAGTGTTAGTATACCTTTAACCACTTGAAGACCAGGTGTTTACACCCCCTTCCTGGCCAGGCCATTTTTCAGTATTCAGCGCTGCTTAATACTATGCTTACATTTATTCCGTCATGCAAATGAAATGAATCTGAAATTAATTGTATACAATTTTTTTGGGGACAGATGGAGCTTTCTTTTGGTACAACATAAAAGACGGGGTCTCGTCGGGTAAATAGACACCAAACATGTCAAGCTTTATTTAATTTTTTATTTTTTTATTTTATTTTACATTTTTTTAAATTATCTGTTACTATTTTTTAGCTTTATTTTTATATGCTTTCATTTTTTTAATACTTTTTTTTACACTTTACAACTTTATTGCTATCACATAGGGGACTAAGAAATCCCTTATGTGATAGCCAATTCACATAACAGGTCCTCTTTATGGAGACATCAGGATTCTCTAAGAACCCTAATGTCATCTAGGGACCCCTAGGGAAGCTTCTCTCCGGCATCTGTAACCGGAGAGTGATACTGAATGGAGGAAGTGATGTAATACACATCACTTCCTGCATTCGGGGACAGCAGAGCAGATCAAAGGGAGATTTGTAGTGATCTCCCTTTGAGCTCCACTGACAGCGTCGCCATCTCAGTCCCAGCTGCACCGCGCACAGCGGATCTTGGGACCGGCGGCGACGGAGGTATGGGGGGGGGGTCACATACAATTTACAGTGTAATGTTACTCAGTCTCCAGCAGGAACACTCTGTCTTTGCTCTTCTCCAGACACTCTCCTTGTCAGCTCCTCTACAGCCTCCAAGCGCCCACCTAGTCCTAGTGTGCATTGGGCCACTGACAAGTGCTTTTTGGAAGGGCACCTGACTTTTGGCTCTGGCAAGCAGAATGATGTGGCAGTACAGTAGTCACACAGTGGTGTGTCAATGGAAACAGAGGACACTCATGCACTTTGAGTAACCTCTTCCCATGCTTTCCTTGAGTCCTGCACATGTTGAGCTGTTGTTGTGTAGAGTGCTGGGGTGCACAACATGGGCCCCGGTGTTCGGGTAGGCTGCTGCTGCAGAGACTCAAGGGGAGAGACGGGCACCTGCAGAGTGTGTGACGTGACAGGGCACTCTGACTACTGTCAGTGGGCAGACCTTAAGCAAGAGGAGGGTGACATCAGATCACACCACGCCCCTTTTTCTTGCCTGCCAAAGTCTGTTCTGTCTAGCTTTGCCACTGCCTTTTTTCTGCCTATTCATTTTTTCCATGTACCACTAAAAGTCCAACTTAATTGAATTCAGTGCTAATCCATTGTTTTACTCTATGACAGTCATTTAATATTTGAAAACGGGTAATTATTAACCATTTTATTCTAATACTTTGTTTACTTAGATTTAAAACAATGTAGGCATGCTAACTACAATATTATCCTGTAAAGTTGACCCAGCTGCATGGGCACTCAACACTCTACTGTTCTATCAGTATGCATAATTGTGTTTATATTGGTAGTGATTTTTAAGGTACAGTATGTGTTTCAGCATTCATTTGAAACTCTGAGCCACATTATTTTATTCTAGAGATAGTTCAAATGAATTGCCTATGTGCAGTATTAGGAGTGCTATTGAAGGTCTTTGTGTAGCAAAGGCTCGTGCTCACTGAAGGTCTCTAAGTGGGCAATTTAAGTATGAAAAATGTCTGTTGACATCTGTAAATGTCCTTATATGAATCTGTGTCAGACTGGTACAGCGGTGAAGCAGTTTAACATGAACAAATCATAGTTACAGTATGTTCTAAAAGTATTTTAAGATCTTTAAGGACAATCTGTATTTTAAACATTAAGGGCTGTTTGAAGCCATGGGCTAGTCCTCAAGGCCCAATGCTTAGAAACACAGTCATGATAGCAGAAAACAACCACTATTATTTACCGGGTATCTTTTAGGTATTTTTTTTTTCGACTGGAAAATGTACTTAAAGAATATGTTATTTTATGCAAGATATTTGTAAAGCCGCAGGAATACCATTGAAACAGATTTATTACCAACTATCAAATGGGTAAATGCATAATAAATAAATGTTGATGCAGGTTAACATTCTCAATCTCTAGGCAGTCATTCCAAAGCATAATGTGGAGCAAACAATTCATCATAGTTTCAGAACTTTAGTTTCAGCTTGTACTGTTCAGTGTGTGCTGCATAATTAAACAGAAACTTCTGAAGTATATAAGTAGAAAACAACTGCTGCAAAATTTTGATCCATACCTAAATCCACACACAGAGTAGTCATTGCTTAAAGGATGGTAAAATGTTATTCAAAACCTAATGGAAGGAATACAGGTTGCTTGGGTGTAACTAGATGCAAATCATTAGGCTGTGGCCATAGGCCAGAGGCAATCTTGACCACTACAAATTGCATGGCCCCACTATTTGCAGGTTTCTTCAGTCTACTCTGAATTAAAGAATATCTGATGGAATATGCCATCAACCCCGCTCTGGGACTGAATGCATTAAACTTATAACATGTTAAGTGAATGCAAAAAAACAATGCAGCTGTATATCAAGCAACCTGCAGTACCACATTGTACATGTTAAGGTGGCTGCTGATCTCTGTACTTCATCTCAGGAGCCCCCCGAAAAACTTTCAGTATGACTGTATTTGCAGGACATTTGTGGGGGCCTCCAGCAGTTGATAGGAGAAGTGAACAAGAGCTGTATAAGATGTGGCTCCATAGCATGCCTGCTTTACAGATAAAGCATACATTTGACTGTTGGCCCTAGTCTACAACTCTCATCCTGTTTGCAGAGATCACATGTGAAGATTTCCTATATTTTTCTATTTTCTATTTTCAACCTAAAAAAAGCATGCTCCCCATGGAAGATAACAGCTTGCACACCATGTAGAGCAACTGTGAAACTTGCATTCCCCCAGATCATGCACTCCTACCTATTTTAGCAAATGCTAGTTGACTCCTTGTTATCACAGGGCTGCCAATAGAAATCATGGGGACCTGTACAGCCTACCTAAGACTGAACTGGTGCTCCCCATCACTGAGTTGCCTTGGAGTGGGGGAGGAATTGCATATTAATTAGCCACCACATAATTTGCATATGAATGAACATTCATATGCAAATCATGCAATCGTTCATTTATATGCAATTCCTGCTGCAATTTCCATATGCATGATCTGTGAGCAGTGCTGATGACCCCTGCGGCTCTACGGGAGGTTATGTAAGCACCTGAGTACAGCTTTCTGCTGGAGTGACGCTGCAGCAAGCACTCAGGAAGTCCCTGTCAGTCTGGGTAACCCTGTTGGGGCCCGGGCCCGGTCTGTCTCTACCCACCTATTGGTGACCCTGGGTATCCATACACATGTGTTGCAATGCTATCTAAGTCCCTGACCAGTATACATATCATGAAAGTCAGAAGTCCTCAATTACATACTTGGTTAAAGGAGAACTATGGGGTTAAGGCTTTTCCCCATAGTTCTCCTTAGGGTAACAGGAGGACACAAACTAGCATCCACCCGTCACCCTAGGCTCAGTATACCGCGAGCTGTAGCTCGCAGTATACTGGGACGCCGCAGTATACCGCAAGCTGCTGCTTGCAGTATACTGAGATGCCACAGCTGAAGCGGATCCCGACAATTGTGCCGGGATCCGCCCAGCTGCGTGACTGACAGCTGGCTCTGCCTATCTAGAGGCAGAGCCAGCTGTACCCTCCCCGGTCCGTTCCGCCAGTCAGCGCTGGCAGATCGGAGCGGGGAGGGGGGAATCCAGCCCCTCCCCTGGCACCGCAGAGAACCGTGACAGGATCGAGAGGTGAGCGAACGCCGGTATGTGTTCGCTCACCTCCCGATCTACTGAGCCGTCCTGTGGCACTCTCATTGTCACACGTCAGCTAGAACTATGAGGTGAGTGAAAAGCACTCACCTCATAGTTCTCCTTTAATGTATTAAAGAGGGTCAGCCTGAGCTGAGCTGAATTATCTTCAAGGCAACATGGCAAAAGCCTGCAAGGTAGCCCTGCTGGAGTAGCCCTACTGCAATAAATGTGTTTATTTACGGTTTACATTTTGTGAGAATGGATAAACCCCTCCCCTGTCACGGCAGAGAACCGTGACAGGATCGAGAGGTGAGCGAACGCCGGTATGTGTTCGCTCACCTCCCGATCTACTGAGCCGTCCTGTGGCACTCTCATTGTCACACGTCAGCTAGAACTATGAGGTGAGTGAAAAGCACTCACCTCATAGTTCTCCTTTAATGTATTAAAGAGGGTCAGCCTGAGCTGAGCTGAATTATCTTCAAGGCAACATGGCAAAAGCCTGCAAGGTAGCCCTGCTGGAGTAGCCCTACTGCAATAAATGTGTTTATTTACGGTTTACATTTTGTGAGAATGGATAAGGCATACTACTGTACCTCTGTACTCATTTCCATGGGACGAGGCAAATATCTGGGAGCCCCCTTATTATAAAAGGGGTTTCCAGATTCTACCATAAGTCCCCCCATTTAGTAATAATCAAAAATCACTGCGCTGGGAATGAGTGACTCGAAATCTAAATAACTAAATAGACCAGCAGCAACTTTGTGTATAAGTGAGTCTATTATGTGGCAAATAAGTTGCGCTCGGTCTAGTTGTGAATGGATGTGAAAGTGCTCTCTCAAAACCCAAAGGGGGACCCTTTGGGTTTTGAGAGAGCACTTTCACATCCATTCAGAACTAGACCGAGCACAACTTATTTGCCACATAAAAGTCCCCCCATTTACCGCACCTCATTTGTGGTGAGGTTGGAAAGAAGCCCTTGACGTCGGAAAGAACCCTTAACATTGGAACATGGCTGCACACAAAACAGAACATAACATGCAGAATTCCAGCTACATAGAAAATATAAGACTGTATCATGTACTAAATGACAAATATGTATAAATGTAACATAGTGCAGTTCAGCAAAAAGGGAAAACTGAGGGCAGGCAGAGCTGTAAATAAGTGATTACATTAAACACTTTTACTACTTCTTTTATTTAGCCTAATAGTAAAATGATGACCCTGAAAGTATTCCTAAACCTTAAACATATATGTTAAACATGGTGCATTCACGTGCATAGTATATGTGCAGTTGTTTTATGTGTGTATGCAGGGATTTTGTCTGGTTTTTATATTTAACCCCTTCGTGACAAGTGACATACAGTGTACATCACTGGCATCAGGCCCATTTAAACAGACTCCCGACTCTCTATCGGCTTTACAGTAGAAGTGATTCTGGCGGCTCAGCTGCCGCAAGATCGCTTCTATGGGCCGGTAAACGGGACACCCCCGCCGTGTTTCCCGGGCTCCGGTGCCCCTCCTACAGGCCCGGGATCGACTTCCCTGGCATTGGGGGGAAGCTGAGTAGGAGATCGGCTAACCTCTGTTCACCAATCTCCTCCTTGTACTATGGGACATGGAGCGATGCAGATTACATCACTTCTGGTCCCAAAGCTGTCAGTGCTGGGCTCCTGAAGCCCAGCAATAAGCTATTGAAGTGTGAGCTGCACTTCAATAGCTTATTTCAAGTGTAAAGGTGATACTAGGGGTCTTTTGAACCCCCAGCATCACCTTAAAGAGTACCTGTCACCACCAATATGCTATCACAGTTTTTAAAATGTATATTAAATAAAATAATGTAAAACATTTTTTAAAGTCCCCCGCCCCCACGAGCATGCATGTCTTCACGTAAACACACGTTGGGTGTGTCAACGTATGAAAACGACGATCGTGCTACACATGTTGGGTATTGCCCTGCACGCCGCAGTGAGAGCAATAATTCTAGGGCCAATATGTATGCATATCTCTAAATTGATGACCTGTGGGGGCTTTTAAAGCATCATCTATGGGCTACTACTATGGGTACTGAATTTTGTTGCAGTTTCACGGACGCACACAATTTTTAACCTCAGCATGTTGGGTATCTATTTACTCATTGTAACCTCATTTTTTATATGTTGTACAAAATGGGTATTTTATTGTATGTTGGGGCATTTAAGTGCATTTTTCACTAAATTTTGGGGTTTGATAAGGAGTTGCACTAATGTCGTGCAACATAACAATTTGCAACTGCCACCATTTTATTCCACAGGGTTGTGGCTTTCAGAAAATATATAATGTTTGGGGTTTTAAGTAATTTGCAGGCCTAAAATGTGGATTATAACATGTAAACAAAAAAATAAAAAAAGGCCTCAGTAATGAAGGGGTTAAAGGATTTCCCGTGCATTCCAGCATCCCCAGTACATTAAAAACTAATGCTCAGGTTTTAAAAAAAGCAGCTTATTTTCCATGGCATGCCTGTGGGCCATGCACAGCCTCTCTTAAAGCTTTCTAAAAAAACTCATAGGTTGGTGACCCCTCCCCCACCATGCCTACATGCTGGGGTGCACTTCCAATGTCCAGAATATCCTGCCATCTAGGAAAGAAGGGGAGGTTGTCTGCCTAGGACTTTTTGGACCCCTCATGGCCTACAGGTATACCTTGAAAATAAGCTTCTTTTTCAAAACCTGAGCAGTGTTTTTTAATGTACTGGGGATGCTGGAATGCGTGGGAAATTTTATTGGAAAGGTGAACTAACACTTTAAGTAATGTTTTATCTTTTATTATTAAAAATGAAAAAGGCATGTGTGTTCTTACTCGAATCTTGGTGTGCTTTGTGAACTTCTTCCAGAAATGTGTAGTGATCCAGTGTAAATATTACTTTTGTGCTGTAATGAATACTAGCCACCACTGCCCTCTTTCCTTGTGCAGATTCACTGGTCTTGTATCCACCCTTACAGTTCTTCACCGTTGTAGTGGGGCTACCCCCGCACTGCAAGGGTAAAGTGCTAGTTTTTATCTAGGTGCTAAAAAAAAGTTATACTTACCCGAATCGTGGAGCCGGCTGGCTGCTACTCCCATCCCCAAAGCCTGTCGCTTCCTCCGCTGCATATGATGGTATGTCCCTTGGCAACCTCACGTTCTATACACTGTGCCTAGAGCATGATGACTTAAGGATCCTTAGACTGGAGCGGAGGGGGAGCGAGGCTCCAGGGACAAGTCTATGAGCATGTCTATTCCATACATCATCGGCTACCTGGAATTGTATACAGTCATATTGTATGTTACACTTGCTTGGCAGTCAAAGGGTTAAATATTTGATGCGAGCTCTTGCAGTGCAACATGAACAAGGAGAATGTAAAAGGTTGTATTTGCAGATTTGTTTTGGTTTAGTATAACAAGAGCTAATGTGTATTAAAAATGCACTTATTCCTTAAGGGTTAATTTAGTGGTGTGTCGGATTTAAAAACCAGTTTGTGTGCCCTTGTTTGTTTGTTTGTTTTCTTTTTCATAGCAGAGAAGCAATATTGCAATTCTCTTAGGCACATACATATGATGACTAATAAACAGAGGATTATATTACTGGTAGTATGATTTACTTTGCTTCTGCATGTCAGTTTAATAATCACAAAGACTATTTTCAGTTGCTTTGTTGCTAAAGTATGCAGCAGGCATCCATTTCATTAGTTAAAAACACATCAAAGAGCAGCTCCAGCTTCAATATTTGAAGCTTGGTGAGGGTAGAAACAACCTGCCATGATTAAAAATAGCTCATGAGGTAATGCAATAAGCTAGCTTTATAAATAAGCTTATGCGACACAGAAGTTACTGAGAAAGAACATATTAATGGTCAGACAGGGTTTAATAGCTGCAATGGTTGAGGGCTTTACTGGTAGATAATTGCCTGTGACTTAAGTTATGTCTGTACATAAAAAGCACAGGTGCATAATGAAGGTCAAGGACAATTATTAGCCTACACCGTCTACACAATGAAAAACTGAAAACTGAACGATCATTTGCCACTTTAATGTTACAAAAATTAGATTATTTTTTTTGTGTGCATTAACGCGCCATCTTGCCTGTAATTTCCTGAATACTGGAAGGAATGTTAAACTGTATATAGTTCTTTGTCTGCGCTGATGAAACACACAAGTTTTCTGGGGAAAAAAAAGGGATAAAGATAGCTAATGAAGCCGTGGTGACACCACTGTAACATTTTATGTCCTACACTAGTCTAATTACAGTCATTTTGGAATTGGTATCTATTGTTGATACCATTTAATAAGTATCTCTAATCACTTTTGTAATTAATTACCTTTTCCAACTGGACTGAAAGGAAAAAAAAACACACTTTTGAAATAGAAAATCAACCGTTACAAATGTATGAAGTGCATGAGATTATAAATAATTATGGCTAGCAGTGTTTTTTTAACATTATGTACACTGGTAAGGATTTTTGCTATTGGAAATATTTATTTACAGTCTAAAGGTGCCCATACCCCTTATGATTATCGGACACAACTTTTTGTCCGATGATCGAATAGTCGTACGATTTTCGTATGGCAGCCCCATCCTGCCCCGATGATCGCAAGATTAATTTAGCCGTAATTAAGGAAAAGCACCTGGACGAAATGCGGTAATTGATCTGCCGTATTTTCGTTAGTGCAAGCGCAGTGTAGATCGTACGACTTTTGACGGACGGAAATGCCAGCAACCTTACGAAAATTGTACGATCTAGCAAAGTTTTCAAACATGCTTGACCGTCAACAGTCGTACGATTGTACAGTACTGTCGGTCGGACACTGCAATGCACACATACGATTATCGGCCGAAAAGTCGATCGCATACGGAAATCGTACGATAATCGTAAGGTGTATGGGCACCTTAAAAGTATGTGTTTTGGATAAAAGGTGACTGTTGATGAACACTGAATGTGAGTGAGGTTGGGGGTGGGCAAACTCCGGACCTCCAGCTGTTAATACAAATACCACGAGGCATTGTAGGATTCTGACAGCCACATGGATGACTCCAAGAGGCATCAAATGCACAATGGGATTTGTTGTTAACCACACTTGGAGGGCAGAAGTTTGCCCACCCCTGAGATAGGTAGTGCTCTATTTTGCCACTGACAACACCCATGCTTAAGTCAGTGCTAACAGTGCCCCTTTCTGGTCTACATCATATAATTGTTTAATTGACTGCAAGAGGAATATGTATTATTCAGCTGGGATGACTAGTGCGTTATTCCCACTTTAAGAATAAGTATTGGTAATGGGATCCTATTTGAATGTTTTCCAATCAGGAAACATCAGTTAGCCAGCCCATTGAACTCTGTGATACGATATGTGCATTTGACATTTGCAGGACATCCTCAGTGCATAATACAAAAGTGTTTACACAAACAAAACTACCTTTATAGCTCATAAAACAGCTGAATATAATCACTTAGATTATGCATGTGGGAATACTCTGTTTTTACCTCTACTTAGATATATAAATTGTAAATATTATGCCTTACTAAAGGGTCTCTTTGTAATTGGAAAAGTGAAAGATAAAAGTTATCCAAAGCTGTTAGGTAAATGCAGAAGAGCTGTTTCACCCAGGAGCTTCTAGCGATTTTACAGTAGTCAGGTGGCATGATCTCCCTATCTGAGGCATGCAATTCTGCCTTTTTCTGTGGCCATTACAGTGCTAGTTGTCATTATCTTGTTTAGTTATTTCTAAAATTAAACCAATTAAGATTTTGAGAATGTTCATTCTCTGTGAATAGATACAGAAATGAATGCTCTTTACAAAGTGTAATTATAAATGTAATAATGTAATACTGCATGATGGCCACTAGATGGAGCTTAGGAGCATAGAAGATACATTCTTCTTTCCTATGCTTCTCAGCTCTAGCTAGTGTCCATAATGCAGTATTACATTAATTACATTTGACTTGTAAAGAACATATACTAAGAACATTCATTTTTACATCTATGTGCACAAAAAAGATGTTCACAGAGATTCAATGCATGGCTTTGTGAACCCCTTACTTTCCTAGTAACAATGACGTCACCAGACAAGAAGTGAGGGGGAAACTCCAGCTACAACACAGAACAGTAAAATATGCTTTTTTAAAGTAGATTTGGAGAAGGTTACAATACCTGTCAGCTTTTTATTGTTGTAGCTCTCTCTAACGGAGCCCTAGTCACCAGTACAACCAAAAACGTGATCTAAATATAAATGACACTGTGCCAAGATACCAATCAAAACAATAATATCTAAAAATATAATATTCCAAATATAAAAAAAAAATATCTTACATCACCAAGAGTTGCTAATCAGTGTTCAACATAGTGTCAAAATAACATCAAACTACATACAAAGTAATCATAAACAATAGGGATGCTCCAATACCGTTTTTTTTGGTACCAAGCACGAGTACCGGTATTTATATTTCGGTACTCGCCAATACCGGGTACCGATACCGGTACTTCCGGTAGCATAGAGCCGCCTTCCCGGGCAATCAGGAAACCAGGCGGTGTGTCATTACCCACGGCATGACTTGTTGATTGCCGGGGAAGCCGACTCCCTTCTGTTTGGCCGGCTCAATGCTGATTGAGGCCGGCCAAACAGATCTGACAATATGGTGACATGAGCCCCACCCTGCAGGCACCTCATTCCCATCACATAGATCTTTAGCAGCAGTCCCTTGGCCAGCTGGGCAGACACCACTCTTCAAGCTCTCCCGGATCTGCCCATGTCTCCTGTGATTGGCATGCGCAGTAGCATGCTGAGGGCCGATCATGCGGGCGCTGTGCACACAGGAAACGTGGGCAGATCTGAGAGAGTTTGCCCCGCTCGACACTGATTGCTTGGGAAGCCGGCTTCCCGGCCAAACAGCATGGAGCCAGCTTCCCGGCTCCATGTTCCCTCGCGGCACTGGCGGTCAGAGGAAATGTCCCTCTGACCGGAAGTTCCAGTATCTGGAAAGGTATCGGAGCATTTGGGCAAGTATGAGTACTCACCCAAATACTCGGTATCTGCACCGATACTAGTATCGGTATCGGTGCATCCCTAATAACTAATGTCTAGTGTAAAGTCCACGAATAATGAAATTTCAGTGCATGAAGTGATCAGGGTGAGTCTTGATTGACGTCAAATGTTTAGGGCAGAGTTGACAGAAGTGGGTGAAGTTGTAGCGCCACGGAAGCGTGTTAAGCTTTGGTGGTGCTCCAGATCTCTGCCTAGATTGTTTTTATCACTGGATATTCTTGTGAGTAAGATTTTAATACATGTTTTAAACTGTTTGGAATGGTGTGTACTATGGTTTGTGCTTTTCTCCGTTCATGATACCTTTCCGTGGGGAGAGCCACTGGAAATACAGTTATTGGCAGCCACATACTGTAGGGTATCCTGCCTGACATTAGAAGGAATCCATGCTTTAAGCCCTACATATTAGGTCTTAATTTAAGGTGACCATCCCACTGAGAGGGGTGTTATCACAAAAGACACAAAAAAAAGGTAAATGGTGATGTTTTCATGATGTTATGGTTTAATGTCTTACTTTGTTCACCCTGATCACTTCATGCACTGGAAATTTTACTATTCACAGACTTTACACTCAACATGATTTATGATTACTTTGTATATAAATTAATACTAAAATACTGTTTTGGCTGGACATTCAGTTTAAGAAGAAAAGATTGTTATCCTATACTACAGTATTACTACAGTACCTTACCTTACAGTAACTTACTACAGTAAATATAAAATGTAAACATGTTTTGGCTTTGGCAATTTAGTTTTGTATTTTTTACTATTTAATTGTCTCTCTTTAGCATGTTGGATGTTTTCATGCCTTTATTATTTTATGGTTATCTATGTATTACCTCAAATATTGATCCTTGATCATTGATTGACCTTTTCCTTTAAGCTGACCATACACCTTACAGTTATCTGCAGATTTTCTGTGGTCAGATGGAAAAGGTGCAACAGATTCCTCCATCTACACTTAACTGTGTGGATGGAGTAATCTCCACCTGGGCCAATCTGTTGCACTTTTTCCATCTGACCATAGAAAATATGCAGATAATTGTAAGGTGTATGGGCACCTTTACAGTCAGTTGTACAATGTATAGAAATACCAAAATGATAGTCAAATAAACACAGATATTTATAATGAAAGAAAATAGAATCTGGTGGGAAGAAAATGAGCACACAATTACAGCTGTGCCAAAGGTAACCAATCAAGTTTCACATTTCTTTTTTGGAAATAATAAAACAAATATTTTTTTACTTATCACTATGGTCAACAACTGCACTTCTTGTATTTATTTTATTTTTCCAGATTTTATATGACCCAACATGTAATAAATCTGTCTGAGCCCATTAATAATATTCTATTGTTACGATAGTAGTTTGTGTTCTTTAATGATTCTCTTTCTATGCTGAACATTATTTAAAACATCAGCTTCTTGACAGTCATACATAATTTAATCCAAAAACCTGGTTGAGAGGACTATTGTAAAGAATAATTGTTGTCCTCCTGCTGCTCTTTGGATAATACATGGCTCATGCTGCAGTAGGTCTTGTTATCAAGTGAACTTTGGCATCAAGATTTCTGAAACTACTGATATACCAGATGATTACCTGTCTCTATCTATCTATCTATCTATCTATCTATCTATCTATCTATCTATCTATCTATCTATCTATCATCAGTAATAAAAAGGATTTCTCACCTTGGATGTTAAATCAGATAGTCATCCCCAATAAAGTGAACCTGCACTGGCTGTCAACCTGTACTGTGTCATGGTTTGCCTTATATTAAACTTAGCAATATAAGCTATACCAAGCAGTGTTCTTTGAGGATGTACTGTAAATACTGACCTGGAATAGTTATGCAGGTAGAGGGTTGTGGCTTTTCTAGGTCTTAGGTTGTTCCAAGTTAGTGACTCACTCAAGCAACGTTTGTGGAACAGCCCTAGAGCTTGCACCCTCAAAACAAGTCACCTGTTTTGGCATTTTCCTAGGTATGTGCTTCAATAGAGGAACATTGGGAATCAACCTCCCAAAAAAATTGAAATGAACAAATATTTGTCTATTTTATTCATATTCTCTTTCGAAAACTCCCCAGATCTTTACACATTAGGGGTCCACAACCAACCAAGTATTGGAATATCTGTTTATATGTCAGGTGTTTTGTAGGGCGAGAGGAAGGGGATCCCCCATGGGATATGAGAATTCAAACCTCAAACAGATCAGAAGAGCTGATCAGATAAATAATCAGCACAGCAGAATTTGAAAAATGTAAAGTATTTATTTATGGCACTATTGATGTTAAGGAACCCAGTTGAAAAACCTGGGGTTTAAAATTTTCCTCCACTGTATTATAGATCAGGTTTATTGCACTACTGACCTTTATAATTAACACCATAAAAGCTGATTGATAGTTGCATTATTTATTGACTGTTTGGCCCCTTTAGTTCCGGCTCATTGACTTACTTTTCTGGCCTCAGTTGAATATGTCTATTTATTTTCCTTTCTTTGCTGTGCTTGGCCTAACCATAATGTTAATACACCTGGCTAGAATTTGTTTCTTACATCATCTAAATTAAAATACATTTGCCTGCAAACAGTAGCTTGTTTGATGAATCTTTAAGGATGTGTCACAAGGAGCAGATCCATAACAGTACAGAGGATATTCAATTCTTCTTGACTCCATTATTAATCATCAGCATCGTAATAATAGGCATAACGTTGGTTATCCTATGGTAATGCTATAACATTTATTCTTTGATTAAAAACATCAAGTAAACTTGAGGGGCATTCAACACAACTCTTTGGTTTCACCACCAGATTTCCATGGACACTTTAGAGTGCAAAAGGTGTCTTTAAGGAAATTATTATTATTATTAACATTTTTCTCCTCTCTCCATGTTTAGACATGTAGTACCCTTGTCTACAAGGGTTATTTGTGAGAATGATTGCTTGTTAGTCATGTATGCAAGACCTGGCAAGATCTTGCATCCATGACCAATTACCATCTAATGACAGTAGGCACCCTGTTAGAGGAGAAACAAACATAGAAAAAAAATAACAGTGTCCTGCAAGAGACTTACCTCTCTGGTAGTCTGTGTGTCCTTACTGCTTTCCTTCTTGTGCTGCAGCCACTGTCAGTATCATAGGGACGCAACAGTTCCGGAAGTGTCAGATGCTTGTGTGATCAGCAGTGCACTGTTGTAGGGCTGCAACTAATTAATATTTTCATAATTGATTAGTTGGCCATTTATTTTTTCAATTAATCGGATACAAATAAATAAATACCATCCTTAATTTAAAATAAAATACACAAGTACAGTGTTACAAACATAACGTTTACTTCAGGATAAAACTGCTTGCACAATTTTTTGCAATTGCACTGCACTGGAAAGCACGGCATTGTGGTACCATGGGTTCCAGTGTGGGCAATCACATTGTGGGTGGGAGGTGCGTTTGGGTTGCCATTGAAATGAATGGCACTGCAACGCACCTCCAGCAGCAGAATTTGTCAGGCCGAAACCAAAAACAGCTGCTAGTGGCAAGATTCTGCAGATGGCAGCTGAATGTAAATAAAGCAGGTAGTGGGCTGGTGCAATAGCCAGCCTGCTATTGGCCATTTCAAATGGCTCACTGCTTGCTTTGTCCTCTTCCCAGCATGGGAACTATTTGCAATAGCCAATAGTAAACTAGCATTGTACCCGCCCTCTGCTGATGGACCTGATGGAGAACTACAACAGAGGGCGGGTACAATGCTAGTTAATATTGGCTATTGCAAATTTAAATAGCCAATAGTAATGTAGCAATGTATTTCAATGGGACATTTTTTTTTCTATCCTGACATTGCTCCGTGTCAGAATAAAGAACAAAAAGAAACAGCAGTGTTTCTCTCCTTGGCGGCCGGGAGTAGGAGACTCCCGGGGCGCCAGGGAGAGTTAGCTGTTTGGAGATCAGTGTCCCTGGTTAGCATGTAACTAGGGACGCTGATCGCTCTGCAAGTGGCCGGAGCCAGCCGTAAGATCACGGCTGGCTCCGCCCAGCTGTCAGAAGCAGGCTTTCAGTGCGGCTCAGCCATTGTGAATAGACTGTCAAGCAGCCCTTTGGTTCACTCGGCTCGACTGAGCCGCTCGGCCACGTTTGGGAGCTGTAGAGGCTATAGTGAATAGCCCGTACAGCACCCCTTCGGTTCTACTGAACCGAAGGGGTCCTTGGGCCGAAGCTAGCTGAAGGATCGGCCGAAGCTACGGCTAGGTAAAGTTAGCCCTTTTCGCAGACGACATCATACTGGTACTGTCTGATCCTGCATCCCAGGTGCCGAAAGTTCTGGAACTTATTATACACTACGGCTCGTTCTCAGGGTTAAAAATTAATTGCAGCAAGAGTGAACTCCTTCCACTGCCCCCAGGTACACCCATAGATACATCCCACTGGCCCACCGAGATGTTCATACAGGTTCAGAGGCGTTCCATTACTTATTTGGGTATTATTTGGGTATTCATCTATCCGGCCGGGCCTCGGACCTGTATCATCTTAACTATGTCCCCCTGTTCAAGAAAATCACCCAGGAATTGCAGAGGTGGCGAGACCTCCCTCTTTCCATATTGGGCAGGTGCTACCTAATACGTATGATCAGCTTTGCACGATTGTTATACCCCATGCAGACGGTACCCCTACCCCCTCAAACATGATGATATTCGCCTGCTGTACAAAGCTTTCAATACGTTTATTTGGAGAGGAAAACGCCCACATATAGCCGTGCACAAACTTCAACGGCCTAAATCTCTGTTGGGGGCAAACCTACCAGATGTTAGGATGTACAATTTGGCCAGCCTCTTTAGACATGCTAGGGATTGGATTCATGACACTACTCATTTTACTGATACAACCTTGGAACAGGCTATAGTATCTCCTTGGTCCCTGTCGGGTGTCCTCCACTCACCATGGAAAACTCTTCCCGCACTTATCAGAACCAATCTCCTTCTGAGAGACACCATAATAGCCTGGAGGGAGGTCCGGAAATTGTACCGGATCCCTGGGGTGGTGTCTCCCCTGATGCCACTCACTTCTTCCCCGGTCTTCTCCCCAGGCAGAGACTCCAAAGTTTTTTTACTTTGGAAAACCAAGGGTGTTTACACTTTGAATGACCTACTATCTCCACAAGGGGTATGTAAACCGTTCAGGGAACTGCAGTGCACCTACGGGATCCCAGGTACTAATTTCTTGCAGTACGCACAAGTGAGTCACTTTATCCACACCTACCTCCCTACCCCATGGTCTATAATGACGCACACGTCTTTCTATAGCCTTTTAGCTTCGCCAACACAGAAGGTTTCTCTTTCCACCCTTCTACACCACCTCAAGTCATCTGTTTGCGCTGACCCTCCCTCTGTGTTTCCCAATCATGTTCATAGATGGGCGACACTCCTACAGTTGTCAGTAGAGGAGACGGATCATTTGTTGCTTAACGGATGGTTGGCCCTCAGAAAGGCTATCATCTGTGAAACATGGGGGGAGATTCAGTTCAAGTTGATACACAGGGCTTTCTATGCCTTCAATTTACGGTACGCCTGCACCCCTCCACACTGGCTAACTACATGCCCTAAATGTCTCATACAATACCCTGATCTGGACCACTTGATGTGGTTGTGCCCCAACATTCAGCAATTTTGGTCTTCAGTCCTGTCTTATATGAGTGCACATGTGGGGCTTCAGAGGTCCTGTCCACCAGTCGTTTGTCTATTCCACTCTATACCCACACCCTCCTCCACACCTGCCCCGAAACACCCCCATGGGAACATTTATGCCTGCTGGCGGCGAAAAAGACTGTTTTGATAAACTGGTTACTACCTTCTCCCCCTTCCTTAGCGCTACTGAAGGAGCTCTTATGCAAATTAATGGCAGTTGACAAATTGGAAGCCCAATTCACCCAGGAACACACTTCCAAATTTTTTGCCACTTGGTCCACATTCCTTTTAACCGAGCTATCCTCGGGTCAACTAGCAGATTTAATGTCATTGTTCCAATATACAAAATGGTACCTAGAATCCAAGTTAGCAGAAACCCTGGGTCGTTTAGACGTTCTTTAGGGCCCCTTTGGATGGTATTTCCTTTCCACAACCGATCGAACATGGGACTCCATGGTGGAAGCTTATGTGTCGTATTTTATTTCTTCATGAATGCCATTGTTTACGGCCGTGCTAAACCGTTTTTTGTTCTTGTTTTGTGTTCGTTTTTCTCAATTTGTGACGATCTTAAGGGTGTGAAGACAGTCATTTACGGTCAGGCTTTGGGGAATGCTGTTTTCGCTATTCTTCTTGATCCACTTGTGCTGGTTAACGGTTGTTAGACTGTATTATCATTATGTATCTGTTGATCTTTATCTGCCATGCATATGTTTTTCTCTCTTGTTTGCACCCTCCTGGAGGGTTGTTTTTGTATTGATATTGATATACTATATCTCAATAAAAATTATTTTCTAAAAAAAAAAAGAGAACTATGGGGTAACCTTTTTATCCCATTGTTTTCTTTAGGGTCACGGGAGGACATATACTAATGTCCTCCCATGACCCAAAACTCAGTATATAGTGTGCTATTGCCAACCATGCTGAAAGGGCTACACCAGAGACGGATTCCGACAATACTGTCGAGATCAACCTCGATGGTTGATTGACAGTGGGCTCTGTCTATCTAGAGGCAGAGCCAGCTATGCCCGCCCCCTCCCCGTCTGTCCCTCCAGTCAGCGCTCTCTGCAGGGAGATGATCAGGAAGTGAGCGAGCAGTTTTCAATGTCACACATCGGCTCTAACTATGGGGATGAGTGTAATGCACTGACCCCTAAGTTCTCCTTTAAAGACCTTTCAGTCTCAATACCATCTGCACTTACTGCCTTCATATGCAATGTCCATATTTTCACAATCAATATTAAATGAAACTGCCTTTCTTAATTTTCTAATATTTTAAAAGTTTGGGCTTATAGCTTTCGCCATAAATACAAGGTCACAAAGCACGGTTTGTGCATTGAAAAGCAACATTGAAAGCCTATAAATAATTGCAATTTTTAAATAGAACAAAAATATAAATGAATGGTGTCAGCCTTATGTGCCTTTGTCGTGTCTTAATTGTCTTTTCAGAGGTTGCTAATACATGCCCTTCATCTTAGTCTTTCATTAAAATAAAACCCTGGCTTTCCCGTAACTGCTATGAAAAAGATCTCTTAATATAATTAAAGAATTTTAGCGGACAGGAAGACATATTTACATATCCAGGAAATAAATGAGTGCCCTTGAATTATACTATCATTTTTAAATATATTTTTCATGAAAAAAACATTTTACCACCCCATTTCATATATGACTCAAATATAAATGGTAATTTCTCACACCTGACAAGCATTTCATCTTCCTGCCAGAGGAATTGCTGCATTTCTTGTAATGCTTAAGCCTATGGGTTTTTTTTTTCCTCACAGCTTGCTTGTATTAAGTGCATGGACTCCTATTTTAACCACTAAAAGTTTAAGTAAATGAATAAAGCTACAACTATGGGGCAACAAACAGATCTTATTTTTTCAGTGACATCTTACTGAAGTTTTTATGGTAATACATAAGAAGCTAAAACACTGTCAGGGGAATTCAGTATCGCATTTGCACAAGAATTCTGACACTAGTGCAACCTAAGAAATGCCTGTGCCAAATTCTAAAACTTGCTGCACCATTTTCCGAACTTCTAGCGAGTCCAGCGCCAAATTCAAGTAGTTTATATTTGTGCCATATTTTATTCTGGTGCTCTGCTTGTGACATACAGTATTCATTACACAAACTCCAACAGTTTGGTAATAAGAAAAGTGATGCAAAGTAAGACAAAGTACTTTTTGGGGTAACTAGCCTGTCACATGTTGTTATTATTATTATTATTATTATTATTATACAGAATTTATATATTTCAGGTGCAACATTCCTTAAAAAAATGAAAATCCAACTGAATTCTGTCTTATGCTGGGCACACACCTTACAACCATCGCAAGACTTTTGTCTTGCGATGGTTGTAAGGTAATAAAAAAAATGTACAAACTGCCTATCTTGGACAGGCAGATGGTACTTGCGATGATCGCAAGCCCGCCCCACTGAGCTAAACGAGCAGTGTGCACTTGCAAACACCGGCCTGTGCGACATTTATCTTACGAACATGCCACACACTCGCCGACAATCGTACGATTCTCAGCGGGTTTTCGAACATGTTCATAAGATAAAGCAGAGGTCGGACGCCTTCCACAGGATTTCCCGCGATTATCGTACGATTATCGCAAGGTGTGTGGGCACCTTAAAGGTGTTCATTAGCAATGCTAACTGACCGAATTTCGCAATGCTAACTGGCCGAGTTTTGTATGCAACATATATTTCAGGTGCAACATTCCATAAATAATGAAAATCTAACTGAATTCTGTCTTAAGGTGGTCATTTCCGTTACAACTATCGTACAATTATTTTCGCCCAGTTATCGAACCGTCATTCAATTTCCCTATGACTGCCCCATCATGCACAGGCCAATGTGGATTTCAATTATTGTTCATTAGCAATGCTAACTGACCGAATTTTTTTGATCGACAGAACAGATTTTCGTTTGCGCATGTGCAGTGTTTATGTTGTGTTTTTTTTTAACGTTTTCTAGCCTGCCTGATAGATGAAATGTGGCCAGTTGTACAGTAATTGTGATCATTAACTTCCCATCAACTGGCCGATTATCGTACAAAAAAACAGTTTAGTTCCGAAATTGATCGATAATCGCACCTCTAGCAACATATGCAACACTTTGAACAGTGAAGCAACACATCTATGTACTTTATCACTGTGCATATATCTGCCCCAAAGTTTGTCTCACAGGCCATTGCCAGTTTCATAGGTTTACTTCAGGTTCATGAATGCTATGCAACCTTGTGCATGCATTTGAAGCAAATAACAACACTATTTCTGTAATCCTGAGACACTCAATGGGGGTGATTTACTAACCTAAACACACGCATGCACCAGGTGCGTGTGATTTTCACACAGCAAAACATATTTATCAACCAAAAAGTCTCTAAAAGCATATTTCCACTAATGCCATATATGGAAAAATCATGCACATGATGCATATATAATGCTGCTTAACAGTTTAGACAAAAATGGTTAGCTCATGCATTTACATTCCTGCATTCATCAACGCAAGCAACACAACATAGAGCTAATTTACACAACATCACCTTGCAATTCATGCTTGGCGTTGCACAACACACCTGCTGGGTGTGTACACACTACAAAGGTGTTTAGATTCCACCCATAGATCATGCTGCGAGGGAACACACTACAGAAGTGTATACATGTTCGTGGTGTGTTTATAAGGTTAGTAAATCAACCCCAATGTCTCAATTATACTCTCAATTATACTTTTTTTTAATTCCCTTGAATGTTACCTGATAGGATTGATTAAGGTCATCCAATTCCATATCATATTTGGTACAATAAGGTAGATCAGCAGTAAATGAATATGATTTGTGAATAGATTTTTCAGTTATGCAACTGTGTGATCAAAAATTGCTGCTTCCATTCACAGGCATTGCAGGGACTGATAATCAATCACAAGCAATAATACAGATCTGCAGCATTCAGATATTCACTCACCATTACTGCAGGTTGCTGCGGATTATCATAGTTCGCATTCACTTTCCTTTGCTGCAAGGTCTGTGATCGTTTATGAGCATCCTCGGTCTTCAGTCTTGCATTATACAGTCAAAAAGGATCTTTACTGAAAGAAAGTTTAGCTAAATTGTGTCTAGATAAAAAGCAAATTACATAGACAACCAGTGGCTTAAATAAATATGTTCTTAAAATCTATTCTCTCTGAATAGATTGAAATAGACTGAAAAAAACAGGAGGAAACTGATCTTTTAGACTGCAGCACTATTAAATATGATAAGGCATTTGCTATGCAGTTAAGAGCTCTGAACACTGCAAGCTACATTTATTTCTATGCAGCATGATTAAATCTGAGCTAATTACAAAGGAAATGTGTGCATAAACATTAGCTGTTACATTGGAAGCTGTAAAATAGTTTCAGAGACCAAGAAAGCCTTGTCACCATTAGGTGGCTCACTATGAATGCACATGAAAGAGACTCACCCCTCCTTCAGTCGGCACTCTGCTGTTGCTATGTGCTTTTCCATGACAGCACACAGTCTCAGCCCTGTGTGTGAGTCATTGAGAGGAATAAAACAGAGAAAAATACTGGCTAGGAAAACTCGAATAGCAGAGTTGAGGTCTTGCTCTGTGGACTGTGCAAACCGGAGATCAAGCCGAGAGTTCTATTTGTTGTATGGAACTGCTGCTCCTTTGTTTCTTATGTTCTTGGCGTGCTCTGAAAGAGCTGGGTCTGTATTACTTGGGCCCTGCTGTGTCACTTAAGGGAAATAATAAACCATTGTATTCATTAAGCAACCCTTGTTTTAGCAAACAAATCCCAGATACTGAAAGAAGGACATTTTGAAGAGGAAGAATTAGTAAGAATTCTTTAGAAAATTCCCTAGAGAAACTACTTTGTTTCCCCTATTTTATTGCTACTTACTGAGAAGATTCATATTCAAATAGGTTAGGGTTGTGAATCAGTCGTTTCAACATTCTCATGGACCCAGGAAGGCTATGGTTATGGCTAATTACAATGAGGAATGGCATACTTACATCAGTACTCAATCAGATTGTTGTTCTTCCATGAAAAAGTGCAGGCCAGCCAATAGAGGTGAGATTTTAGTTATTACAGTGAAACATCCAGCAAAAAAAAATAAAAATAAGAAAGGCTTAGTATATTGATGGATGGCACTAATTAATCACTATATAGTTAGTTAAAAGCAAGAGGTCCAAATTAAAAGGATGAAGATAAGGCAGTCCTGTTTTTCATGAATTCTATAGATAAAGTCAGAAGTGGCTAAACAACACAGCACCCCTAATCTCCAAAGCCAGACCCAAGCCAGGTACCCAGTTCAACCGCCCACACCCCCCAAGCCTGTGGACAAATCCTCTTCAGCATTTCAAAGAGGGGGACATCTGTTAGATTTTGCAGACACCTGGACAGACATCATCTCAAATGTCTGCGTACGGGTGTCAACTAAAGTCCTGCTTCCTGCTCCTCTCCAGTTTCAACCTGCCAGTGTCTCTGCACAGATTAGCAGGCCTCCATGCAGCACTTGCAGATATTCTGAATCTGCAGGTTTGCTGCAGAAAGAATTCAGGAGTTTTAGTCCACATTTTTCATAGTCACCAAGCTAAAAGGGGGCATATGTCCCATTTTGGATTACAAGGCTCTAAATGATGTCATATGGGTCCAACAATTCTGCATGGAATCCACCAAGTCTGTCATAGCCTCCTTCCATCAAGCAGACTGTCTCGCCTCTGTAGACATCAAATACACATATATGCATGTCCCGTTTTTGTCCAGTGCATCAGAGATTCCTTCTCTTTGCTATGAGAGTGCTCCCAAGGTGCTGGCTTCTGTTATAGCCTTGCTACACTCCCAGGGTATCCTGATTGTGGGATATCTGGGCAACCTCCTATTAAAAGAACACTTGGTACAGGTTCTGTCTTATAATGTGGCGCGGACAATACAAACCTTGAAAGGGTTCAGTTGGATCCTTGCCTTCAGAAGGCAGGGTTGGAGCAAACTCATTGCTTGGAGTATCTGGGTCATATCCTAGACACAGTCAAAGCCAGAGTTTTTCTTCCCCAAGAGAAACACCTAATTCTTTTTTTTTTATAAATTCCTTTATTTAACAAGTTTTTTAAAATTATAAGATTACACGAAAAGGTTTGAGCAGGGGACACCAAGTACCTTCTTAATGGAAGTGGACGCAGTCACTGAACACATGCATTACATGAACAGTAACATCAGAACAACACTTATGGCAATAGTAGTGGTAATTTTTCCAATGACAGTACTTCCGCCTGTGGGCAATTGTGATTGCTGAAGTGGGCTATCAGGGACCCACTGGCGATCCGCCAACGGAGAAGGTAAGTACTTACGTACAGCGGGCAGGCTGTATGGGACATTCAAGGAAGGGAGGGAGGGTGGTGGGTACCCTTGAAGGGAACAAAAGCGCAGGAGGGGGGGCGTAGAGGGGAGTTGAATTGTGGCTCGCAGCCGGTCGTTGGTCTCAAGCTATGAGGTCGCCATATGCTTGCGTAGAGGAAAAGTCATCCCACCGTATCCAGGTAGCATCTCGGGGGAGGCGAGGCATGATGGCCGGTTTACTACCAGTACTCCGGGAGCAAGCTCTAGTGTGGGGCCAAGGGTATGGGTGAGGAAGTGGGGGGAAACAGACAGGGGGGAAGTAAGGCACATCATGTGAGTAGCAGGTGTCAAGAGGGGGATGGGTCCATGTTGGGGAGGGTGTGACGGGGGGGTGGGGGGTGCGTTAAGAGTTGCAGTCTTTACTCAAGATCCCATGATGGTACCGTATTCAGTTGTTGTGGTGAATTCGGACCAATAAAACCATGTGGTCGCGAATTTGGACGAGGTACCTTTTATTGAACTTGTGAGGTCCTCCATGGTGCGAATGTCATTGATTTTAGTGAACCAGAGTTTGAGTGAAGGTGGGGCCTCCTGTTTCCACAGCAGTGGTATACAGGCACGTGCCACATTCAGTAAATGTACCAGCACTGAGCATGAATACCCCTTTAAGGAGAAGTGATTATGGTGGAGGAGGAAGAATGCTGGGTCCTCCGGGATGTGATGATCTGTGAATTTCTGTGAAATCAGCCGTACCTGGGACCAGAAGGGCGTCAGTCTCGGGCAGGACCAGAACATATGGAGCATGTCCGCAGGGGAGGACCCGCATCTCCAACATACGTCAGGGACCTCGTCATACATTTGATGAAGTCTGTGGGGAGTTCTATACCAGCAGGTGAGAACCTTGTAACCTGATTCCTGGTATTTGTTACAAATTGACGACTTCAGGGAGAGCCGTAGCAATCTGGTCAGGTCATCCTGCGAGAACTGGACCCCCAACTCCCTCTCCCATTGTCCCAGGAAATGAAGCGGTAAATCCTGGTCCGCCTCTATGATTAGTTTTGTAGCACAAGGATAATGTCTTGGTTAAGGGTCCCTCGTCCAGGCAGGTGCGTTCAAAGTCCGATGGGACTCGGGCATACAAGGCTGGATCAGGGAGCAAGGAGAGGAAGTGGGAGAGCTGAAGCTGGCACCAGTAACCAGGCTCTCCCAGAGACGTGTCCAACAAGAGGTCTCATAGGGACTTCCACTGTGTGCCCTGGAGGAGATGCAAAGCCCGAAATCAGCCCAAGGCCGTGAGACGGCGGAATAAGCCGTCCTCAAGGCCCGGGACGAACTCCGGGTTCCCCACATCCGGGTACATGGGTGAAGGAGAGGGGGATAGGCGTTTACAGACTGCTCCAGAGCCACCCAGGGTTTGGTATCGCTATGTTGGCACCAGTCCACCACACGAGTCAAGTGGGATGCCATGTAATAAAGGTAAATGTCTGGTAGGGCCAGGCCCCCTGCCTTTTTACGGCGTCGTAGAATCGCCAGACAAAGTCTGGGGGTCCTACCCGCCCAAATGAACTGTGTGATTGCGGCCTGTAGTGTGCGGAAATAGGAGCTGGGAATGAATATAGTAAGGGCCTGAAAGGGATATAGGAAGCGTGGAAGGACATTTTGTTTAACCACATTACAGCAGCCCGTCCATGAAAATGTGTGTTGCGCCCATCCAACTAGATCCGATCTGACCTTCTGAAGCAGGGGAGGGAAATTAATACTGTACAATTGCATCAGGTCCCGAGGGAGCCTCACCCCTAGGTACTTAAGGGAGGTGGAGGACCATTGATAAGGGAAGTTTTCCTGGATACTTGCTAACATCCGAGGGGGAACCATCAAATTCAGGGCTTCCAATTTTTGAGTATTGATATGGAATTTGGAAAGTTCACCATATTGGCGAAGTGCTGACATTAGGTTTAGTATTGTGGTAACCGGGGACGAAACAAAAAACAGCAGGTCATCTGCATAAGCAGCAACTTTATGTTGGTGGGACCCCATGAGTATACCCCGAATGTCTGGATTTGCCCGCACGGACCGTAGCAGTGGTTCGAGTGTCAAGGTAAAAATGAGGGGGGAGAGTGGGCATCCCTGCCTGGTGCCATTACTTATGTCAAAGGGGTCAGAAAGAACACCGTTGACACTCACTCTGGCCGTGGGCAAGTATCCAGGAGAGCATACCCGTGCCAAGCCCGATGTGCTCCAGTGTGAGGTGTAGGAAGGACCAGTCGACCCTGTCGAAGGCCTTCTCCGCATCGGTCGACAACAGGAAGCTAGGAGAGGTCTTCGACCGGGCCAAGTGGATGATACTGAGGGCCCGAATGCTGTTGTCCCTGGCCTCCCTACCAGGAACAAAGCCAGATTGGTCGGAGTGTATCAGTGAGGGAAGGTATGGCTGGAGTCGCGTGGCAAGGACCTTAGCAAAGAGCTTAGTGTCGACATTTAAAAGGGAGATAGGGCGGTAACTCTGGTACACTGTAGGATCTTTTTCCGGCTTAGGGATCACCGCAATGTGGGCTGACAGGGCGTCCCTAGGGAGTGAGGGGAGTTCTTTGACAGAATTCCAGGCAGCAAGCATCCTCTCGTTGAGCAGCGCAGGGAATTTCTTATAATAAGCAAGGGTAAAGCCATCAGGGCCCGGGGCTTTTCCCGTATTGGTCTGCTTGATGGCCTGCTCCAGCTCTTCCAGTGAGACAGGGCCCTCCAGGGAGGACCGTATCTCAGAGGAGAGACAGGGCATACCGGCTTCCTCCAGGTACGTCCGGATGCGCCATTGTCGTGCGGTCACGGCCGAAGCGGTCTGGGCGGTCGGAAGGTTGTAAAGGGCAGCGTAGTAATCGCGGAATGCGGCGGCTATGTCTTCCGAAAGGTGGCAGTTGTTTCCAGAGGGGGCCTTGATTACCGGTACAAAGGTTCGAACCCTTTGTTGGCGTAAGGCTTGCTCAAGGGAGCGGCTGCATTGATTCCTGTATTCGTAGAAATGCTGTCGGCATCTGGTAAGAGTGGCTTTGGCCCTGTCCATTTCTAAAGAACATAAGGATTCCCTGGCAGTCCGCAGTTGGGACAGAACGGTCGGGTCGCGTTGAGGCTTATGTAGGTGCTCCAGGGTGTGGATCTGTGTTAGGAGCGCGTTTTTGTGTTCAAGCTTCTGTCTCTTGCGCCTAGTACCTAACTTAATCAGGGTCCCCCTAATGTAGGCCTTGTGGGCTTCCCAGATCGTGCATGGGGAGCAGTCCGGGGTGGAATTTAGTTCAAAATAATTCCTTAGGTCCCGTTCAATTTCTGGGAGGAGGCCGTGATCCTGAATGAACGACTCATTCAGTCGCCAGTGCCAACCCCGAGAGCTTGGTGTAGTCAGTGTGAGGGTCAGCAATATCGGGGCGTGGTCTGAAAACGTAATATTCCCAATCTCGGTGCGGTGCACTAAGGACAGGAGAAACACCTAATTATATGTTCCCAGAATCAGACTTTGCAGTCCAGGAGTCGCCCAACTCTTTACTTCTACATGAGAGTTTTGGGAATGATTGTAGCTTTACTCGATGCAGTCCTATTTCTCCCAGTCCAAAACACTGCAACTCAATGTCCTGTAATAATGGGACACATTGATTCAGTCTCTGGATAAACCGATTTCCCTGGCACTGTGGACCAGATTAACTTTTACATGGTGGCTCACATGTCTAGTTCTGGAGTTTCAGAAATTCTTCCTTCCAATCTCTTTGAAGATCCTCACAACAGATATCACAGCCTGGGGAGGAGTCCTAAACACCTTGTTGGTGTAGAATGCAATTGGTTGTCTCTAGATTGCTGGACATCCCAATTGGAGGGTCATCCAATCAGGATCTAGTCAGACAATTCCACCATCAGGGAGGAACCAGAAGAGTTGTCAAAGTATAGAGGATTCTGTTTTGGGCAGAACTTCATGAGCCCAGTACGGTGTGTCAATTGTACTTTTTTTCCAGGAATTTGGCTTTAACATTTAGAAATTGTAATAACTTGTATCTTATTTTGTTTACCTATTCTGACCACCCTTTGGACATTTGTGACTAATTTCAGCTGGAGAACTGTAGGAGTTGTTAAGAGTCAGGAGGCTCTTTTCAATTCCGAAAATTAGAAAACCTGATTAATCTAATGTTTTGTAACATATTTAATCTTTCCAGTCTTTAGATGTGGTAGGCTTTTCTTTCCTCAGGCCCTCTTATCATAGCAAATAAGCTATGATCATTTTTAGGGTTTACATACACTTTAACTTCAGTGCCCTGGCATAAATATATGACTTGTGAGTCAATTAATGTCTTCTGCTATTTTGCAAATTGTTTCTCAAATTTGTCTTGACAGTTCATTGAGTTCAGACAACAGTACAATACTGTACTAATCAAATTTATAAACTCTTATTATTTAAAATAATTAAGCGCAACATCATTTTCTGTTTAGTAAGAGCTTCCTGTAATGATAGTCACATTTGATTGGTGGTTTTGGTTTTGTAAACTGATACAGCAATGACTGAAATGTGACAAATGCAGCATATAACTTTTTAAAAGGAAGGTGCTAATGTCTGATGAATTGCCTTATCTGTTAGCACATATGTGGCAGGTGCTGGCTCTTTACAAGTGTGACAAGTCACAAGAACAGCTGTTTCTGAGCACAGCTGCTTCAAAGAACTCTTAGGGGTTGATTTACTAACCTCACAAACACGCCACAAACACGCCATGCAAAAACACGCCATGCAAAAACACGCCGACTGCGCGCGCGCGTAGTTCATGATTGAGTGTCTGCATTATCATTGTTAGTGTGTCATATGTGATTGGTGTAGAAAAAGTTGTACTGCTATTTTTTGTTCTAGTAATGGTTAAACCAAACAGTTGTCATAAAAATCCTTCTAATAGTAGAAATTGTATTGCACATTTACAACTTGAAAAGATATATGGCATTATTAATCTATAATTCTCAAACTGCTAGTTGACTGGTTGTCATGTTGATCCAATGTCTTCATTTCTTTCTGAGCCACAGATCCAGAAACATATGCATATCAGGAGTTCTGAACTTAATTGCTGAATACTTGTTCTGGAGGAGGTCAACAACAGCATCCTATACATCACACACGCAGTAATCATTTTTTAGGACCATCAGTACTAGTTTAACCCCTTCATGACTGAGCTTGTTTTTAGTTTCTGTTCGTAAATGACTGACACACTTTTGACATTTTTGCTGTGTGATTCTTCCACGTCAGTAATATACTTTCTTACAAAGTGCACCCACACATATTATATATTGTTTTTTAGAGGACAGATAGGGCTACATATTTATATCACATATGTGCGTCTAACGCCTCACTTAGGACAAATAAAATATAAAAAAAGAGGAAAAAAACGTTTAAAAAAAACACTTTTTTCCCAGTTTTGATTTGTAGTATTTTTTTAACAAAACCAGCACAGCTAAAAAAAATGCAATACATACATTCATTTATTTGTCCCTTATTTTTAATTTTTTTACACTTTTCACTATTTTTTTTTTTTTTTACACTTTTCACTTTTTTTTAACTTAAAAATGTTATTTTATTTATTTAATTATATCAAGCAGTCATTGTGAATTAATCTCACTGTTACTGCTTGATAAATTAATAAATTTTTGGTTATTATCAGGCTGCTTCAAACTTCAGAACAGCCAATAATAAGTTAGTGACACTGATCCTGCAGCAGTTCAGGATTCAGCTGTCACTAAAGGTTTTCTGATTGTTGCAACAACGATCAGCAAACAAACATTATTCTTCCAGGAATAGATACATTATAGGAATAGACACATTATGTATCTATTCATGAAAGAAAAAAAAAAAGCCAGTATAGCTTGAGAGAGATATCTCTCGATCTATAAAAGCCGGCATGTGTGTCCGCTCTGCTGTGACTCTCAGACACCCGATATTAAGGTATCGGGTGTCTGAAAAAGGTTAACCCTTTCATTAATGAATGCCTCTGTAGTAAGGGCATCCATTAATGAATGTTAAAAGCTGATTCTCAGCGATTAACAGCCCTCTAAAGCAGCAAATAACGTCACGTACAGTGTACGTGACAAGTCATTTGGTCCCTTTGTGGCTGGACGTACATTGTACGTCTCCCGTCACGAAGGGGTTAAGGTAACCAGATTTTAAAATGTAATCCGGGGATGCCTTGCTGACCATGCCCACTTTTAACCACACCCACAAAATCAAGCTTCCATTTTAATTATTATTTAAAAAGTATACATACTATGTAAAGGTTAACATTACCTATAAGGATAATCTGTCTGGCTTTACAGTTAATAAGTCAACACAGTGTGACAATGCGTGAGTATCAATAGGGTTTTAGAAAGACCTGGGGCACTATGAATGCAGAAACAAGCATACTGGTTAACAGTGGGCATTGTCAGATTGCATCTAACAGTGGATGTGGCTCCATGTCAATCTAAAAGATGTTTGGGCAGTTAGTGAAGTGGCCCAGGGGACAACTGCAACACACCTTTAAATCAAGAGAGCTTGTATAATATAGCGGCAAGAAAGCCTCATTCTGCTGTCACAATCAAAGGCTCATTGCTTGTTATTTCTATAATTCAGTACTGGTTATGCCGTTTACTCCATGAAACGACAGGGTATACAACAGTAATGTCCACTGAGCCACCAATGATCTTATTAAAGTGGCAGTATTGAGTAAATATCCTTTTCATGTTTGATCAATGAACACCAGGTAATTAGACAACTGCCAGTTCATTTTGTTGGTCCAGCCCCACTGCATCCTATGTTTTAGGAAGCCCTAAACTATTTTTTCACACATCTGTGATTTAATATCTTTGTGGTGTTCAATGAGACAGTTTACCAGTTTGCTACAGTTCACCATATCCATTAACAATATAATGAAATGATGGTCACTGCCATTAAAAGAAAAACATCTGAAAGATTAACTGCTTTACCTGAAGACAGCTCCATTGTGGGTACATGCCATGCACCATAGCTCTCTCAGCAGGCTCTATTCTGCTTATGTTCAGATTCATAATCATCATGCAGTATGTCATGACCCTGGCTGCTCAGTCCTAATTTCATAGAGAAATGTTAAGCTTTTAATTGCACAGTCAGATAAAGTACATTTGAGCCCCTAATGCTCAGTGTACCTAGCCCAGATCTGAAATCATCTGCTTTAGATGAATTGTCAAGACTGTATACTAAGTGAATATGTATTTTTGTTAACTGTTACACTGTGATTCATGTCCATTTGTCCTGCATTTTTAGTAGTTTTTTAATTTCCTGCTATTAAAGCCTTCTCTGTGCCCTTTTTCACACCCTTCTTGCCAGTGTTGACATATGAACCTGCACAGTAATGCACATAACTTTTTAACACGGTACAAGTCTCCTGAAAACGTCCTTATTGTCTGTGAGGAATTGAGAGCAGTAAAATAGCAGCAGCAGTGTTATCCCTTCAGTACAGATCGATTTTCCTAATGAAAATACTATGGGCCTATTTATTATACTATACACGATGTACAGGAATAAATAGGTAACTGGTCATGTTATACTAATTCTTATACAACAGATCTAGAATGATTGTTTAATGAATGTGTATGATATTTGTATTCATTCATCTATATTTTTGTCACATCAGTTTTATCCATTGTTTATTATCCTTTCGGGTCTCTGTGATATTTATAACTTCTCTAGAAATACAGAGTGTTAGTAAAACTTCCTGGACTCCTTGTAAGGAGTCTGAGATGCCTACCCATTGCTCCTTGGTGGAGGATGAGGCAGTGGTTTGCGGCAAGTTGGCTGATTCCTAGGAACATTTGTTGTGGAACAAATTGGGCAGGTGTGCATTTTTATCTTTCAGCCCTTGTGTACACTCTAGATGTTGGTGGAAGAATCTCTATTCATCCTTAAGGTTGGATGCTTGAGGTATGAGGTACCATCTGTCCTGCCTATCCCCTCTCTTTTTCAAGGCCTGCTATACCTTCTCCTTTAGAATTGCTATAGGACTGGTTCCCCTGTGGTTCCTCCAGACTTGGAAAGTACTTTTTTCTATCAATTGGGGTGATATGCTGTGAGAGCTCTCACAACTTCGCTATATCATTACAAGATTGGTTGATTGGCAGCACAGCCATTTCCTTATTATGGAACGTTTCACTCATCTTCTAAAATTAAGAGTACCAAGTTTGAGCCTCCTCTCCATTTTTGACCAACTGGTCTTTTCTCTGTACTTAAACTGTATGTTCTCGAAGCTTCACTTTATGGATTTGTTTTTTCCTGGGTCTGGGCTCAGTTATATGTTTTCTTCTATTGACCTAACAGTTGTTGCCTGAGGAGCCTGAGGAGACCGTCAGCCAGGATCGGCTCATACATAGAATCAGGATACTCAGAGCAGCAGGAATGCACTAGCAGGAAGACCACACAAGGGCAAGGTCAGACTAGACTGAGTGGTTTATATATAGTGAGTGGGGTGACATCATCACTCAAAGTCAGGAAACTCACATCTGACTCTCTCAGATGATGCTCTCCTGTCTGGCCATAAGAGGGAGCCTGGGAGCTGTGAGCTATGTTCCAGAGTCTGCTCAGGCAAAGAAGGAAACAGGTGAGTAAAATGGCAGCCAAGCCAGAATGCTGCAAACTAGTAAAGTCAGGGTGGAACCCTGACATATATCTACTGATAGTAAGCATAGATATATGCCCAACATAAAAAAAAGTGGTAAATACCAACTAACTTACCTGTGTCAGCACTGTTCGTTCCCGGCTGCAGAAGTCCCAGCTCCCGAATGCTGTTAAGGAGGAAGTGTGAGCGGGCGCATGTGCAGTCCAGATCACCGGAGGGAAGAGGAGAGCAACGGACGCAACCGGGAGCGATCATACCGAACAGAAGCGTAGGACAGAAAGAGTCTGCGCTGGATCAGAGACCGGCACCAGCGCTGGAGGGACTGTGGAAAAACAAATGGAAGGAAGAAGCTGTTCAGATCAAGAGGCATCACATAAGGTAAGTCCTTACAGCAGCATTAGGTGGTGGAGGGGGGAGAAATCTGCCTTTAATGTCACTTTAAGTGTTGGTACTTACAGTTTTTCTGTAGTTCCTGCACATTTTTATGCTGTTGATTACATTGTAACACTTGATGCATTTGTGTTGTGGTTCATTATTTAGGCACATCTGAAAACATTTCTGCAGAGTCAACTTGTGATCTCATCTAATAGACGTCTATGTAAAAGCATGGTAAATTTATTCTAAACACATCAAAAACACGTCACTGTGATTGTAATACTTTTGACACTTTTTGCACTGTGGGAAATGAAATGGCACATGTTCAAATGCATGTGACTAAACAGTATAGGAAACACACAGAATCACACATCTAAATCACACAGAAAAAACATACGGTATTTGCCGGCGTATAAGACGGGTTTTTAAACTTAAAAACATCCCCCGAAAATCGGGGGTCGTCTTATACGCCGGGTATGGATGTACATAGTACAAATCTTCCGGGTTTCGTCAGTATACTGCGCTGAGCCAATCACAGCAGGCTTTGTATTCATGAATACAAAGCCTGTATTCATGAATACAAAGCCTGCCGTGATTGGCTCAGCGCAGTATACTGATGGAAGACGGAGGACACAGCGGGGATCGCGGACAAGGTAAGAGACTGTAATCCCGAGTGTGGCTCGGGGTTACCGCTTATGGTACTGAAAATTAACCCCGAGCCACACTCGGGAATACCGCCATGGAGGTTAGTGTGTGTATTCAAACATTATTTTGGGCTATACTTGTCTTATACGACGAGTATAGCCCAAAATCTATATTTTAACATAAAAAGTAGGGGGTCGTCTTATACGCCCAGTTGCCTTATACGGCGGCAAATACGGTAGATATATGTGGAAATATGTGCATTTATATGAGTTCTCAAAATCTACAAGTATGTTAATACTTTTATTTAAGTTGTACTTGCAATTGCACATGTTATAATTGCTGCTTTAATTTTTTGGTTTGTATTAAACATTTATCGGCTACACATATTTTGTGCTGTGAGATGTATTAACAGATGGATTGTGGTTTTATTCCTGTAGTTATATATAATCTGGGGGAAAAATTTACTTGATTTCATGAAAATAACAATTAGCCTATCTAAGTCCTCATAAACATGCTGCAGTGCCACAACCGTAGGTCCATCTTCTTGTCTGTAGTGCAGATCAAGACTTTTTTTCTTCACAGTGCAGGAGACATGTGGTGCCTTTTAAACAGAGATTTCTAACAAATTAGCAAATCTGTGTGCAATAACAAGTGCATAGCCCTACACAGCCCTCTTTGCATTATCGTTACCCATGTATGGCTACACTTAGAGGAAAAAAATGCTAAGCCAACTTGATAGAAGCAATCATTTTATATGGTTCTAATATCCTTTGGCTGAAAACCTTTTTTTCTAGCCTTCTGTGATACATTTGATCATCTGTTGTACTGCATTTGCATGGATAGCTGGGATTAGTGGCAGAGCTTTACAAACTTTATAGTGTGTCACTTGTGATTCTGAGCTCTTTAATCTGCCCAGCCTTAGCCCAGTTACTGATGTGTGACCTCCACCTGGTATATGTAGTAGACTAAAACAGGTATTTGATGGAAAAAGGTTATTTGACTTTGCCATGTGAAGGAAGATAAGACATGAAGCAGCATTAGCGTGTGTTATTGTAGTCAAATCAAATATGCACATGCCTGTGCATTGTATCTAACTGAACATGACATTATTTGAAATAGAACTAATATCAAATTTGCTGGTTTACCTGGTTTCATTTTACAGACTGAAAATCTTCAGTGTCTGTTTAAATCAGAGAAGTAACAATATGTGATGGTACCCCATAGAAAAATTCAGTGGGGCCTCCTGGCGACATCTCTTTGTGGCACCTAGCAGTCTCAACTGTGACAACACTGCCAAGGATATTAACATGAGGGTTATTCACAAAGCTGCCAAAGGCAGCCGAGTACATAACTCAGCCAAAGTGAAGTGAGCCGAACGTAGTTCGGTTATTCACTTCAGCCTGTTCGGCTGAGCCGAAGTGCAGAAGGAGTTTGACTCAGTCAATCCAACATCTGGATTGGCTGAGCTGAAGCACCTACAGCTCACTCGCTGCCGTTCACCCCTATTGTTATAGGGGCCGAACAGCAGTGAGTGAATAGCCGAATACCCCCGAACGGCATTCGGCTCATCTATTCTGCTTGCTACCGCTAAGGCAGCGAGCAGAACAGAAAAAATTTAAACAAATTAAACAAAAAATGTTTAAAAATTATTTAAATAAGTGTACATTTTTTTTTTAAATTAAAGAAAAAAAAAAACAGTGTGGGGCCCCCCTTCCAAACCATACCAGACCCTTCAAGTCTGGTAGGAGAGTTAGGAGGAGCCCAATTTAAAAAAAAAACAGAAAAAGTTCCCCTAAAAGTCATACCAGACCCTTAAGGTCTGGTAGGAATTTTAGGAGAG
>NW_017307372.1:43622-63215 GCF_000935625.1 Nanorana parkeri
TTGGGAATGAGTAAGGGGTACTTGTACCCCTATCCATTCACTAAAGGGTTCAAATACATTTAAAGAAAACATTTTTTTAGAAAAAAAACAACAAAGGCTTTTGACAACTCCTTTATTGTAAAAAAAAAATGATCCACCGACGTAATCCTAAGGTCAATCACGATTTTAGGGTGACACCCCTGGTAGGCTTACCTGAGGGGCTGAGTCTAAGTACCAGCCGGTGTTCACCAGAGCTCCTGATGGTGGAGATGGGCTACGTTGCTTGCTGGTACCAGGTCGCAGTCCCCAGGGTTGCCCTGCCAAGGGATGGACGAGGACTACAATGAGGAGACAGTAGTCAGATCCAGGCAGAGTTCAAGGCAGGCAGCTAGCAGAGGGTGGTCGGACAGTCCTTGGTTGGCAACTAGCAATCAGAGGATAAACGCAGGACACAAGAGCAAAGTCGGGTCCAGGCATAAGATCAGGGCGGGCAGCAAGTGAAGAAGGGTCAGACAGTCCAGGTCAGCAACAAGAAAGCAGCAGAATTATAAGCTCTTTCACAAACAGGAAGCTGGCAAAAAGACACAGCACCATCTCCTTGCAGAGCTAGTGCTTAAATACCCCTCTGAATCAGAAATGACACGCCCAGCCCCAGGGTACACTGGAAGTCTGGAATCTGTTTTTATTATCAGCCATACTGGTCTGGACTCTGTTAGATCCATTAGTAGAGGATCTCCTGGAAGTCCTGGCTGGGATTCTCAGGGGAAAACGGTAAAACCTGACAGGTATTCTGAGCTTACCATAACACACAACCTCCAGAGTTGTCCTTGACATAGAGGCGGAAAAAAAAATAATAAAAAAGGATGCATGTCGACCCAACCGCATGCGATGAACTCTCGCCGCATAATGAAGAATCTGACAGATGCCAGCCTTCTAGCAGGTCCCGGGCAAAAAAAAAACCAACCGCCCAGTTGTTGTTTAATGACAGATCAGCGTCCCCAGGTCATTTGGGGACGCTGATCTGTCATTACAACTGGGCGGAGCGAGCCATGAGATCACAGCTGGCTCCGCCCAGCTGTTATTTGCGTTAAGAACAGGCTTGCTGCTGAGCTTCCAGACTTCGCTGGTATTGTTCATTTGTATGCCTTTGCTCAATATTCGCCTGCTGTGAGTTGGCATTTGCCACAGCAAGCTGTCTCCATAACTCTTCCATGCCGGCATTTGCACCACTTTATAGATTGCCCCTGAATTCTGCCCCCGAATTATCCACCAATTGTGAGCTTTAAATTTGATAGAATTAAATATGTAAAATAAATAGATAATTCAAGGATGGATAATCAGAGACATGTCTGTTAGTGTAAAACACAAAATTGTAAGTACCGTATATGCCGGCGTATAAGACGGGTTTTTAGACCCAAAAACAGTGCCCGAAAATCGGGGGTCGTCTTATACGCCGGGTATACTGTATGTAGCTTTGGCTACATACAGTATACCGCGCTGAGCCAATCACGGCAGGCTTTGTATTAATGAATACAAAGCCTGCCGTGATTGGCTCAGTGTGATATACTGTATATAGCTGAAGGACGGAACCCGGAACTCGTGGACAAGGTAAGAGACTGTAATCCCGAGTGTGGCTCGGGGGTACCACTTATGGTACTGAAAATTAACCCCGAGCCACACTCGGGAATACCGCCATGGAGGTTAGTGGGTGCATTTAAACATTATTTTGGGCTATACTCGTCTTATACGACGAGTATAGCCCAAAACCTATATTTTAACACAAAAAGTAGGGGGTCCTCTTATACGCCGAGTCATCTTATACGCCGGCAAATACGGTATTTACATTTACAGTCAGAACTTTAATCAGAACTGGGCTGATGTTTTGAGCGGTTGTTTCATTTCAAATGTGGACATCCTTCTGACACACCTGACTGATGCCAAAGCACATAGGCTGGTATCAGCATATTTAATTGAACAGTTGCCCTCTTGCTGTTGGGGTACCAATCCATGTGCCGCGATTTGAAGGGGCAAACAAAAATGTAAACAAATTGGGCCCTCCTGGTCACTTTATATCCTCAGATATTAGCTACCTGTAAATCATCTAGTCACCTTGATCCTTTTTCACTAACTGCTGGGACCTCTGTTATGCTCATACTTATTCCAGCCATTGACTTAATGAATAAAGAAAAAAGGATGAGAATAACAACCGACCCATTAAAACATGCCAGCAATGGCAGCTCCCATATTTCTGTCCTGGCAAGTTCCCTTAAAGTATAGGAATATAGGTATCAAATCAGTAGGTGTATATCCTAGATTCTCTAGTTGATGTAATGTTCTCATACAAAATTGAATACCTTGGAGGATGTAATTCCATTTATTGGTCTGACATAAATGATAATGCATTTTATATAACACTGTTCATAATAGAATGACACAGAAACAATGAATCCTTTTCCCTAAAGGTTATGCTATCTTATTTTTCATATCAATTTGAAAAGCAAAAAAGAAAGAGAGCATGTATGTTGCCGGATCAGCAGTACTTTGCTGAATGCAAGCATCAGTCTTTTGACCTGAAGGCTACAGAACCTGAAGGACATTTGGCATAGATGCCTTTATGCAATAGCATAAGCATACAATACACATGCATTCATTGCAAATCCCTGCAAATATGTTATGTTTTGACATGACAAAGCTAAAGATTTCCTGGATATGAAAGCGTTTAAAGACACAAAGCAAGCAAAACTACATACATGTCTATGTATGTGCATACATAATAAATGGTGTATACACATGTATCACAACTACTGTCATCATCTATAGTCTGTACTCAGTGGCCACTATTAGATACATTTGCTCATTATCACAAATAGCCAATCATGTGACTGCAACTCAAGTGGTTCAATCATTGTTGAACTAAACTTTGGAATGGGAAAATATGTGGTATATGTGATTTTGATTATGGATTATTGTTGGCAGATGTGGTGGCTGCAGTATCTCAACAATTGATGGCCTGATTAATTTTTCACAAACTAGTCTCTAAAGCTTACAGCAAATGGAGTAAGAAAAATCCAGTGATGCAGTTTTGTTGGTGAAAGCACCTTTCGAATATTAAAAGAACAGACAGGAAGTCACCAAATGCTCAAATAACCACTCTTTACAACAATGGTGTACAGTAGGGCATATATACAGGTACAGATTTACCCAATTTTACAGCAACACAGAACTCTGGCTATTGCACAGTACTTGGTTTATGCTGAGATGTTTATACATATTAAAATTGGCTGTACCATGGTCAGGCATTTAGGCACAAATCCACAAAAAAAAAAGTTGGTTCAGCTGAATACCTGCTTCCTATCTCTAGAAAACAGTAGGTATTGGCCAAATGTACATAGTTAAGATCACTTGGCCAGGAGTGTCAGGGGTTGGCTATTGCTTCTAGAGACAGAGGTCATAGTGTGATCCAACCAAGCTCTTTGGGATTGGTAGTTGATATTTTCATGCCTGTGGATACCTGAGCACCATATGTCTTGATCATTATAAGATGTGCAATTTTTATATACTTTGTTTGGTCAAAGATAAAAGATCTGGACACTTGGTATGAAAACTAAACTGAATTTTGTTATGCATCTATGATCCCAATCACTGCACTCCATACAATTGGCAGTTAGAAAGTCTAAACTGCCCGTGCGTGGGCACCTTAATAAGCTTCATTAATGATATTACTCCGTCCTTGTGTAATTACTTATTTCTGAAACTCATGCTGCTCACTACTCTGCCTGTTAAAAATATGATGTTTACAACTTGTTAGCTAAAGCCATATTTTTGCAGTAGATTAAAACAGATAAAATAAATGAACTAGTAAATGAAATAGCAAAAAAAGAAGTAACATATTTTACAGCCAATCATTTTAGCTGGGGATTTGCATGCCTCTGCTTTTTTTCTGTTGTGGTATTTATTTAATTTTAAAAGAAATGGGATTACAGCCTACAAGCTCTAATGTTTTTAAGCACTCAGTTGCTAATACACTGATCCATTTTGTTCCGTTGTCAAGCGAATGAATTTTTTTCCCTAATGGTAAGATTAGAGCTTGCTTTACTTCCCTTGCCAAAGCCTAGATCTCTATTTTCCTTTGTAAAAATTGCAGACCCACTTAGCACCAACTATTGTGGATGCAATTCAATGAAAACTGCTTGCCAATTTCTGGTGTCTTAAAGCAGAACTCCAGGTTTTGTTTTTTTAAATCTAATGAGTTCAAGCGTAACTAAACTGCCCTATCTTTTACAGCTGAGGATAACACCACCTTATGTCTATTTAAATCTACAGTAGTCATTTTTCTGGAGTTCTGCTTTATATGTCTAGATTTTAATACATTCGCTCAGGAGGAGTGTTATGTGCTACACGTGCTGTGCCTGTGGTAGGAATGTCATGTTATTTTTTCCCTGACCATAAACAAGGTCAAAATTAAAGCACAACGTTTTAGTATTGCTCATTTACATCAGCATTTCTTAATGTGACACATACATTTCTCCTTTAAATAAACTTTATTAGAGTGTTTCTTAATTTTTTTATTATATACATGTATCATTTTAAGAAAAAATAAGGATATTTTGAAATTGATGGCAGCAACATGTCTCTAAAAAGTTGGAACAGGGCAATTAAAAGCTGGCAAAGGTAGTGGCACTAGCAATAAAGAGCTGGTAGAACATTTTGCAACTAATTAGGTTAATTAGCAACAGGTCAGTAACATGATTGGGTATAAAAAGAGCATCTTAGAGAGTCCGAGTGACTCAGAAAAGATGGGCAGAGGTTCACTAATCTTGTAAAAAGCTGTATATAAAAATTGACAAACAATTTCAGAATAATGTTCCTCAACGTAAAAAACTTGAGAAGCTGGAGAAATCTCTGTGTACAAGGGACGAGGGCAAAACACAATATTGGATGCTCATGATCTTTGGGCCCTCAAATGGCACTATATTAAAAACAGGCATGACTCTGTGATGAACATCACTGCCTGGGCTCAGGAATATTTCCAAAAATCACCGGCTGTGAGCACAGTTCGCCATGCTATCCAAAAATGCAAGTTAAATCTCTATCATGCAAAGAAGAAGCCATATCTGACATGATCCAGAAATCCCACTGTCTTCTCTGGGCCAAAGCTCTTTTAAAATGGTCTGTCACAAAGTGGAAAACTGTTCTATGGCCAGATAAATTGAAATGTTACATTGTTTTTGGCCACCATGGGCACCACATTCTCCGGACTAAAGAGGACAGGGACCTTCAGGCTTGTTATCAGCGTTCATTTCAAAAGCCTGCATCTCTGATGGTATAGGGGGTGCATTAGTGCGTATGGAATTGGTAAATTGCACATCTGGAAATGGCACCATCAGTGCTGAAAGATATATTGAGATTTTAGAGCAGCATATGCTCCCATACAGACGATGATGTCTTTTTTAGGGAAGGACATATTTTAGCAGGACAATGCTGAACCGTATACTGCATCTATGACAACAGCATGGCTTCATAGTAGAAGAGTTCAGGTGCCTAACTGGCCTGCCTGCAGTCCAGACCTTTCCCCAATTGAAAATATTTGGCACAGCTTGAAACGAAAAATACGACAGGACTGTTGAGCAGTTAGAATTATATATCAGGCAAGAATGGGCCAACATTTCTCTCCCAAAACTCCAGCAACTCCTCAGTTCCCAGACCATTGAATTAAAACAAGATTTTTTTCCAATTTGCTGGCTAATTTTAACAAAATGCTCCAATAATACACAACTGACCATGTACTCTGTATCTGTATACCCTGTAAGTGTTCTCCAGTATTATTTTCTGTCACTAAATAATTATGATTTTGGTGCTAACAAATCAAACATATATACTTCTGGATACAGATTCAGGAGATTTTTTTTTTTTCGTTTTATGGCAGAAATTTAATGTGCAGACGGTTCAGTAAGTTGCTATACACTTGTTTGGCTTTTCTCATTTTTTTTTTAATCTTTACAAAATACTGTGAAGTGATCTACAAGCCTCTTCAGAGTCCCAGCTGCTTGAAAACTCATCTTGTATAGTTTTTATGTTTTTAGGTCTGTAACACAATTTGTTTTACATTGAGAGGATTATTAAGTCTTTATGCTCTGCATACTGTTTTTAAAAAGGTTAGATAACAAGAAAAATGCAGATCTGGTGTTCTGTCTTCAATTTCCATGATTTTTCAGTGTGATAAGAAAAAATATTGTGAAGTAAAATAATACAATATGTGGTAATTTTTTTCATCTCAATGATTAACCCTTGTTTCTGTTGGCTATATCATCTCTAAATGAACCGTACTTAACAGGGGTAAGATGAAGCAACCCTTATGTGTGGCTTCACAAGAGTGAAAAAAAAAAGTATCCATTTTAAAAGGAATCCCCCTTTCACAAGCATGCAATTAGGAAAACCAGTTGCTTGAATATGTACTGTTTTATCTGGTATAACCCCATAGCTGTGATGGGCCCCACATTATTTAAATATGTTATTTTTAAGTAAGCATTTTTCTAGTCAAACTAGATTGTTTAAATGTGTTAATATAGTAGATGGAGAATTATGTGTTTTGCTTGTGTTATAAATGTTTGATCCGGCAATTTAGTGGTTAATAACTTTTTTCATGGCAGGTTTCTCAACATTTGATCCAACACAGTCCTTTGAACTTGCGACAATGATGAAAAATCTTTATTTACAGTGTAAATTCAGTTTTATGGAGAAAACGATCCGAAGTTAACTGTTTATATTGCAAGAATTCAACTCAAACAATCTTTGCAAAATTGAATACTTGTTTTGAAGAAATTGCAGTTTGTTTTATTACGTTCTTTCACAGTCAGAATTCTGAATGTGAGGGTCTGCCTTCATTATAATTATTGTAATTCAATATAATAGCTGCATCATCTGCTTCCCGTTAGAAATGGACAACCTAGGAAATCTGATTTGTGTATCTATAATAAACATAGTATATCATAGAGTAGTAGGACAATAAGTACAATAATAAAGTATTCACAATAAGAAACATGTAAATTACATGTTTCTTATTGTACAACATTCTACATTTTACTCTACTCTCTAGTACATATTTTAAAGGTGATATTTTGATCTGGTGATTGTGGGTGGGGGAATACATCTGACACTATTATGTTGCACATGAGGCCACTCTTGCACCCTTGAATTTCGTTGGCAGGGTTCTTTATTAAAGAGTATTACATAATATTACACAGTTAAGTGGGGAAAAGGCACAAGTCCATCGAGTTCAGCCTATAGAGATAGAAGAAAGAAAGAAAGAAAGAAAGAAAGAAAGAAAGAAAGAAAGAAAGAAAGAAAGAAAGAAAGAAAGAAAGAAGAAAAACCTAAAACAGAACCCTATGCCCAGAGTTACCCACTGTTGATCCAGAGGAAGGCAAAAAACTATTAAGCATAGTTCAATTTGCTCCAATAGGGGGAAAAAAATCCTTCCTTATCTCATAAGGCAATCGGATATTCCCCTGGAACAACAATCTATGGTGCTTAATATACCTATAAGAACTCAATATCCAGTAATATTCTGTGCATTTAGGAATACATCCAACATTTTTTAAAACAGTTAACTGAGCTAGCTAGAACTAGCTCCTGGGGGAGTCTATTCCACATTTTCATAGCTCTAACTGTGAAGAATCCTTTCCGTATGCAAAGGTTAAACCTCTTTTCCTCCAGGTGCAAAGAGTGCCCTCCTATTCTTTGCAGTGACCTTAAAGTGAATAATTTGGCACCAAGCTCACTATATGGACCATTTATGTATTTACACATGATATTGAACTGCACATTCCAGATGAGGTCTTACTAATGCTTTATACAGGGGCAGGATTATGTCTCTATCTCCGGAGTCCAGACCCTTTTAGTACAAGAAATTATCTTGCTTGATTTAGAAACTGCGGCTTGACATTGCATGCTATTATTCAGTCTATGATCTACCAGAACACCCAGGTCTCTCTCCACCATTGACTCCCCCAAATATAATCCCCCTAGAGGGTATTATGCATGCATATTTTTATTCCCCAAGTGCATAACTTTACATTTATCAACATTAAAGCTCATTTGCCAAATAGATGCCTAATCAAACAGTGCATTCAGGTCTGCTTGTAAGTTGGGGACATCCAGTAAGGACTGTATTCCACTACATAACTTGGTGTCATCTGCAAATACAGAAATTGTACTTTTTTTTTCAAATTCTTTATTGACTGAGAAAAAAAGTCAAATACAAAAAACCATTGTATGTGGTTACAGAGCATGGGCATAAATTCCACAGAACTTGTAATAAAACGGATTACACCGTATCAAGGTAACATAACCCGACTGAAAAAATCACATCCGAATAACATGACAGCTTAGTACAGTCGTTGGTGTATCAACCGTCCCACTCAGCCGTACCAATTCTGTACATTAAGGCTCTGCGACTAAGTACTATTCTCAGGAGAAGACAGTGTCTCTTAGTTAAGGGAAAGGTGATAGCAGAAAGAAGTGAGAGAGGGTACAAAGGGTCGGGTCCCGGCCGGGTCCCACAACGCCCACCTGGGCAGAAATTGTACTTTTAATCCCCAACTCTATATCATTTATAAAAGATTAAACAGTAAGTGACCCAACACTGAACCTTGGCGAAGACCACTAACAACCTCAGACCATTCAGAGTATGAATCATTGATCACCACTCTCTGAATACGGTCTTTTAGCCAGTTTTATATCCAATTACAGTTTTATATCCAATTACTGATTGAATACTCTATACCTACTGGCCTAACTTATACATTAGCCTCCCGTGGGGAACTGTGTCAAACACTTTTGCAAAGTCCAAATATACTATATCCACAGCCATTCCTCTGTCAAAGTTTGTGCTCACTTCCTCAAGAAAGTAGGTTTGTTTGACAACTTCTGCCTTTTGTGAATCCATGCTGACTTTTACTCATAATATTATTTTCAAGCAAAAACAAGTGCATGTGATCCTCGATCAAACTTTTAAGTATCTTCCCAACTATTGAAGTTAAACTTACAGGTCTGTCGTTACTTGGTAATGTTGATCCCTTTTTAAATATAGGCACCACATTGACCTTGCGCCAATTCATCGGTACCAAGCCAGTCATTAGAGAGTCTCTAAAAATTAGATACAATGGCTATTAAATTATACAGCTCAATTCTTTGAGTACACATGGGTGTAAGCCATCCGGTCCCAGGTGCTTTGTTCACCTTCATTTTGTCTGTTTCTGGACCATATCAATAGTCAGCCATCGTAGTTCATTAGAGGTTATGGAGCTGCCATCCCCATTATGGATCTGTTCCTTGGTGTACACAGAGCTGAAGAAAGTATTTAATAGATTTGCCCTCTCTCTGTCCCCAGTTACCAACTGTGAGTTATCTTGTAAGGGGCCTACATGCTCAGACTTTTTTTAACTTTTAATATATTTAAAGAATTTTGGGGGGTTAATCTTGCACTCTTTTGCTACCTGTCATTCGTTTTGAATCTTTGCAATCTTTATTAGACATGTGCAATTCGTTTAGTTCCGAAACAAAATTCTGACGGAAATTCGGAGATTCAGATGTATCCGAATTCCGAATTACAGCTAAAACGAATGCAAACAAATCCGAATTCCCGATTTCCCGAAATTCGTTAGCGGTAGTCCGGTAGAAATTTAGTTTTTTGGACAAAATTTAATTGCAGCAAAATGACATTAGAAAAACAAATTTACATTTATTTTTTTTACAGTCTGCAGAAGATGAAAATAAAAAGCGTGAGGTTCCCCCCAATTCATACCAGACCCTTTAGGTCTGGTAGGAGTGTTAAGAGGGACACCCCCCCAAGTTAAAATACAAAAAAAGTGTGTGAGGCCCCCCCAAATCAAGCGCCCCCTCCCTGCACCTTACCAGGCCACAGGCCCTTTAAATAAGGGGGCACCCAGATGCCGCCCCCCTTTGTGAATGAGTAACCCCTACCCATTCACTGAAGGGTTAAATCAAATAGTTAGTAAAAAGTCCAGACTTTTGATAAAATCCTTTAATCCTTTAATTAGGACTGTTAGGGGGACCCTACATTCCCCCCCCCCCCCATAAAATTCCTACCAGACCGAAAGGTTCTGGTAGGGATTTTGGGGGGAACCCCACAAATTTGTTTTGTGTTTTAACTCGGGGGGGTCCCTCATAACATTCCTACCAGAACTAAAGGGAACCTCACGCTTTTCTTCTGCAGACTGTAAAAAAATTCTAATGTCATCTTGCTGCAACGAAATTTCGTCCACAAAACGAAATTTCGTCCAAAAACGAAATTTGGACCGGACTACCTCTATCGAATTTTGTCTGAATCCGAATTCCGAAACTAATTTAATTTTGGACCCGAATCCGAAAAACGAAATAATGCAAAATCCAAATCAAAACGAAACAAAACTAAACAAATGTTTTGCTGGTGCACCTGTCTAATCTTTATTTCCTTTTTACATATTTTGTTATATTATTTGTAGCTTTCAAATAATGGCAGTGTTCCTTCATTTTTATGTTTTTTAAACGTCCTTTTCTTATTGTTTATGGCTTTTTTTACATTGGATGTGAGCCACAGGGGTTTTTGCTTTTAGCGTTTAAACGTATTGCTTACAGGAATATATTTTGCAGTGTGTTTGTTTGTGAACAATTGATTTGAAACATTCCCATTTTATTCTGTGTTTTTGTTGAAAATATTCCCTCCCAGTCGATGCCTTGAAGAGCAGCCCTCAGCATGGGAAAATTTGCTCTCTTGAAATTAAATGTGTTTATTTTTCCAGTACGTGGGTGTTGTTTGCAACTTAAGATACATGAAATCATATTATGGTCACTGCTACCCAGATGTTCTTTTATATGAACATTTGTAATAAGCTCTGCATTTTTTAAGAGGATCAAATCCAGCAGAGCATCATTTCTAGTTGGGACTTTGACAAAATGTCATGCAATAAGTTTATAGATGTCCGACCTTTTACTGTTCCAGTAGTGCTATTTTGACATTTAGGGGCTGATTTACGAAGCCCAACACGCACACGCGCAGGCTGCGCGCGCGTTTTAATCAAGGATAGTTAAAATCTCTCATTAATACTACAGTCCCCACCCTTGCAGCCCTTTCTATCTGTTTAAGGAGCTGAGTCTCTACCTCTTCATTAACACTGGGGGGGCTGTAACAAACTCATACAAATTGTATGTTGCTTTTGCTTTTTGTCTGTGATGCAATATATGACTTTGCATGTAATTATATGTGACTCTCAGCAGAGAGCCAGACCACCTGTTTCTGTAGAAATTGTCATTTTTGGTAAACAGAGTAGAAATGAGAAATGTTCATACCTTGCATTCAAATTATTAATTAATAACATAAAGGGTCAAGTCTTTTATAAAGCTCATAACAACCAATTAGATTGTCATTTTTCTTGTACTGTATAGATGAAAGCTAAATAAAGCAATTGATCTGCAGCACATCAAACACATTAGACATTCACTGACAAGGTCCTCTGGAGATATTGTCTACCAAGTTATATATGTAAACGTTATGTCTATCTACCTCTGAAAACACTGCAGACAACACTGTAAGACAGTCTAAGCAAGCCGCTAATCCAGTTAATATATATGTAATGCACAAACCTCAAACAGTAAAGAAAGAACATTAAACAAAAACAACTCCTTTACTTTCTCTGGCTGAGCCAAATCATGTTTTATTTGTGAACTATATGCTCTCCCTCCCAGGAACTGCATAGCTGACACTGGGGGGGGGGGGTCCATGCAATTGACAATCCAAAAAGCAGCAGGCAGGACTAGGCATGGCCAGGTGCTGATAAGCTACAGCAGCCTTTCTCAACTAGGGTACCTTGGCACCATGGGTTGCCTTCTGGTTACTTCAGTAGTGCTTGCAAAGATAGGACTCTGCTGACTGAAGCCGACTGATGTGAAGGGTGCTTCTTATGTAAAGGTGGAACACTAATGTGAAAGGGGGGCTCAGATGGTGCCCGCTTAAAATCCATTACATTTTAGACTGGGGTACCTCGAGATTTGAAATACTTTTAAAGGGTGCTGTGACTGAAAAAAAGTCAAGAAACGCTGAGCTACAATCTTGTGAATCAGCAGTAATCATCCCACTTTATGCAAGCAGGCACAGCCTACATGAGAGCCGCGACTCTGCTCTGAATTCAGGAACAGTGCAGCATCATTGCCACATTTTTTTTATAAAAGGCCATAATCCTGCTTTAAAGTTGAATTCCAGCCTCATCACACTGCTGATTCATTTAACAGAGTGCAGACAGCTGATACAGGTAGCACCAAAAAATATAGTTGTCATCTTCCGGATTATGCAGTTGTGTGATTCAGAAGACTGGTTGAAAAGAATAAACAAACTTCTGGCAGTAATAACCATCCCTATATAGGTTTTTCAGTGTTTATCTGGCTGTTTGTCCGCAGGTTTCTCTTTAAACTAACTCCCCAATTTATAGCATATGTACATATTTGTTATCTGTAACATGTTTAAACTCTCACAGGAACTTTTAGCACATAAGCTTAGCATGAAAGCATTGGAATATGGCTGGTGCCAACAGTCTGAAAGAACAAATAAGAATGGCCAATTTAAAAAATAAACAAGGGTTTTGCTTGTCCACTATGTATTTCCATGGAAACCTGGAATACTAAACTTTACAAAGAGCTATTCCCTTTTTGGCTTTGTGTGTTTTTTCACTAACAAGAACTTGTTCAGATGCCATCAGGAAGCACTCCAGAAGCCTCTGTGTTTTACTGATGCCAGACTGAGGCTCTCTCCTGTGTATAATAATACTAAAGGTGGTTTCTCCTTTTTTACACCGCACCAAGGGTGTTATTGCATTTCAATGGGTACACTGTTTTTTCTTTTCTCCACTTATGTGGTGGATCTTTATAGAAATAAAACAAATTATATATTTTTGTGATACAATGAACATTTAAAGTATAAATAAATGCATGTTTTTGTATTTGAATGGCTAAGGCCTTAGAACCACTGACAGATTGTTATTTCTCTTTTTGTTCCTGTTAGAAAGATTTATTCTCTCTAATTATCCTGATCATCAATGTCACAGGGAATAAACATGAGGGGAAATCCTAAATTTTGAGTTGCAACCAGAAGGTATAATATTCCAATGGGAAACACTTGGTTCTGTGAAAACTGTGTAAGAGGGAATTTGCCTCACTTTGAAAGGATGTCCTCTCACTTCCGGTTGATTCTTTGGGACAGGAAGTGAAGGGAAGTCACCCTAATGAGACACAGATAAAGAATACAAATGACAGTGGTTTTAATCCTACCCTATCCTGTATTTATAAAAAAGAAAAAGGTTTTGCCTTTAGGTATACTTTAAAGCTTAACTGTAGGATAAACAAATATTACCTAAATAGGCATGTGTGTTCTTCCTTGAATCTTGATGTGCTTTGAGTATTTCTTCCAGACCTTCCTGTAATAAAGACTAGTACCTGCTGCTCCCTCTCTTCTTTTTGCAATTGTTTGTTCTTGTATCCCCCCCCCCCCCCAATAGAGATTGCAAAGGCCTTTGGTGTACGGAAAGGGACAAATATGTTTGAATTCAAGTTTTTGTGCAGTAACCTCAGTATTATGTTGTAAATCACCCTTTTAGTTTATAAACTGATCTGATTATTCATAGGATTTTCAGTGCATAACTTTGCAGTAGACAGTGAGCTCTACTAGGACAAGGACCGTTGTAAACTGTGCAGTAATTTGTTAAACATTTCTGCATATGTTGTCTATATATAATGTATAATTGCTATGCCGTTACATAAGTTGGCTCCTCTGATTTTTCTTACTTAGTTCATTTGCATAATTCAAGCTTCCTTTACATTCCAAGACAGAAATCCTGCCATTTTCTAGATGGGTTAGCTGGTTGTAGTCTATGTGATGTGACATCCCATACCCTTCTAAAGCAGCAATAGTGCCAATGTGTAAACCTAATTGAGCCACTAAGCTTGCAAAAGGTAATTCACACACACAGTCTTGTGTGTTTTATTTGTTAGGACCTCCTGTTCTGATGGTGGACTGATTCCTGAGTTTTTAGTTTTTAAAAATGCAGGCACCAGGGCCTGGCTTCAGGCCAGAGGTGAGTGGGGCAAGAAAAGTCTGAAAAGTTGGAACTTTTGTCCAAACCAGTGGTTTATTAGGTAGTAATGTGATCAATAAAATCAGTCAAAAAGATCATGTACTGCTTTATGATTGAACTTTACTGGGTCCCTTCATTTCCTGTTCTGTAGACTCAACAGGAAGTAGGAAGAAATATATGTATGTAAGACGAAAAACCCTCTAAGAGAATTGTCAAAGGAACAGGTGACCAAAATTAACAAGTAAGACGAAAAACCCTCTAAGATAATTGTCAAAGGAACAGGTGACCAAAATTAACAATTTGGGTAAGGTCCTCTGTTCTGATAATTGTAGAATTTGTGATTTTCTATCACTTTCTGTCCTTTTGTCAATGATCATCATGACAAATAGAGAGGGTGGCTCTCCCCAGTGGGTACCCAAGCAGCAGTAATTAAAAAAAAAAAATGGCAAAGGTTTCTAACCCTTCCATTCAAAAAAAGTTCTGGCTATGCTTTATACACTGACTTTCTTTTATCCTCCTATTATGAATTTACTGTAGCTCGCCATGTACATCTGTCAGTTGTATTTTAACATTCTATCTGCTGCCCAAAGCGCTCATAATGAGTAGAGACATGGCAGATGCTGCACCAATACAACAGACTATAGTCATCCTTAGGAACAAGTGATATCGAACCACGGGGGAACTTGTCAGCAAATAGCATCTTACAATGCACATGAAGAAAAGAAATAGAACACATGCCAATTCTTCCACAGGGCCGCCACATTCTTCAGGGAATTGTACAAGCATTAGCTGAAGAAATCACAACAAGTATTTCCTATATTGTTGTGAAACTGCAGAGCTGGGATGCTGATCACCAAAAAAATGTTTTAATAGCAACTACAAATGTAATATGGGTATTTAGAGAACAGAAACTCTGCTTCAAAATAAATACAAAAGTAAACTGTGCCATTGTTTATTGTATTTGATTAATGTTTGCAAAATGTTCTAACACATCATTACAGTAATATTATACATTATCCAGCAGCCAGACATTAAAATGAGTAAAATTTCTGCTTTGTATCATATGCTTTGTAGCCTATACAGTATATGCAGTCCTTATAGAACTAAATAAAAGGTTTTGAGGGTTTGAGGGGGTGGGACCATTGGAAATCATTAGGCTTATTTAAAAAGGCAAAAAGCGATGCATGAAGTGACTTAACTTCTAGGAACCTTGTCAAGTTTTATATCCCATCAGTCAGGAGCATCTACAGCCATTACAATACTAATTGATGTAAATGATAATTGATTAAAGAGACACTGGGGGTGATTTACTAACCTAAACACACACACACACACCAGGTGTGTGTGATTTTCACACAGCAAAACATATTTATCAACCAAAAAGTCTCTAAAAGCATATTTCCACTAATGCCATATATGGAAAAATCATGCACATGATGCATATATAATGCTGCTTCACAGTTTAGACAAAAATGGTTAGCTCATGCATTTACATTCCTGCATTCATCAACGCAAGCAACATAACATAGAGCTAATTTACACCACATTACCTTGCAATTCATTGCAGGGCTTTCCACAACACACCTGCTGGGTGTGTACACACTACAAAGGTGTTTCGATTCCTCCCATAGATCATGCTGGGAGGGAACACACTACAGAGGTGTATACACGTTTGTGGTGTGTTTAAAAGGTTAGTAAATCAACCCCACTTTGTCACTGTCTGACGAACACAATCTGCTTCAACTAATAACACACAAATAGTAAATAGCTGACAGGGGTCCTAAGCTTTCCCTTGAAGCATTTTTTTTTGTTTATGCTGCTGTTGTAGATTTCTCCCTCATTTACTGTCTGGTGTTGTTGGGGCAGTAAGAGAGGGGACATCTCTCTAATGGGGACCTGGATAGCGGTAGACTTTCATCACTATATCAACAACTAGAAAAAAAAAGTTTGGGCTGGCATGCATTTGAAATGCTTTAAAATGGCAATGAATCTGCTGAATACTCTGAAAAGGTAATGTTTAAAAACATTCAATTAAAAATTGGCTTGTACAACAATTATACATGCAGTTTGTTTTCTAAGATTTTTTTTAATTTCTACTTTTAAAATGGAGTTATCTTTTAGGGCAATGTAATAACAAGTGTCAGAAGCTAGTTTACAAATACAATTACATAACAGCATGATTTGAAATAATTAACATGAAATCATATTTTAGGAATAGAATGTATTTATATTTAAAGAAAAACCTTTTCCATAAATGTTTGGTTGTTTAGACCCCATTCACACTGACAGGGTTATTCACAAGAGGGTGAAGGGTTTGGAGAAGGCAGGAGAAGTGAACAATCTAGGCCAAAATATCTTATTTGGAAAAGTTCTCCAATTAAGGTCACTTTCCAGTTCAGCTATGTTGTCCGGACCTAGATTGTTCACTTCTCCTGCCTTCTCCAAACTCTTCATCCTCTTGTGAATAACCCTGCAAGCGTTTTGTATCAGCTCAAAAATCGCTCAAATATGAAGCTCAATGTAGCTCGGTGTAGCTATACCAATGCATTTCAATGGAGATGTTTACATCCTGCAGCTCAATGTCACCTGTAGCATGTAGCCAAAGCTTGTCGTTTGAACATGAGCTATTTTGCAGCGGATTTCGAGCGATTTGGCCCCAACAAACTTTGATAGACTGCAAAAAGAAGCATTGCAAAACTCAACAAAATGTGCACTGTAGCTCAATGTCGCTCAAAGTCGATCAGCTCAAATCAGTGCTGAAAAAAAACACTTATTTTGTTGTAGGTCACTGTGAATGGGGTCTTAGTAATATAGCATTGTTTGAAAAGACCATAGTAAGGCAATGTTTGCAGATTTCCTGAAACCATAATAAACAATCAGTTTCATTTGACTGCAGCAGATCAATGAGATTTGTATTATTAGTTATTATAATCCTATGCTTGGCATTTTGTGCTCCAATGGTGACAGCAGGTTCATTGTAGATATTTTAGTTAGTAAATAGTAACTTGCCACTTTTTTATAGGACAATTTCCTCATTATAAATACATCGTTTTCTGCATAAATAAAGATTGGTTTATATTTTATTATTATGTTTCTACTGAAAGGTTCCCTTCTGACACTGTACTTTGCCTTTGATTAAATAAATAGTGCCTTAAATTATATTACACATAAAACAGCCAAATACTGCTGTGCGGATTAATAAAACATACAATATAGCATTGCCCCTTTGCACTTACATTTAATGTTTGCATACCAATGTGAGAGCATTGTCAACAGTTGTAGCTATAACAAATAGTTTCAGTAATAACATAATAACATGGAACCCTGTACAATTATTATATATATATATATATCTGTCAGTAGCATTGAAGAGACAATGTCACTTACCCATGCAGAGCAGCGCAACTTTCTTTGCAAATGGTCTTCATTTATACACACCTTTATACACACTTTACCAGCACTCCCCCACGGCTCCTGCCTGGCACTAAAATCCAAGGTGTCGGCTGGTGTCAGACTCTAAGGGGAGTGATGTCAGTCCCCCGGTCATGCATCTCTAGAGCAAAAGCCAGCTGTGCATACAATTTCCCCTGTCTGTCCCTTCAATGTGTTTTTTTCCAGCTGTGATTCAGTCTCTGCAGAATCTGAGTGAGTCTCTGCTTGTGGTTAACATATCCTGATATACACTGAGTGGCCAGATTATTATGACCACCTGACGTTTGTAGGCTAATTAGCTATAATTTTGTGCTGAAGTTGCTAGAGGGCCAGACCATTATAAATAGGGAAGCAGGTTGTTTACCACGACAGTAGAAGTGATTTTTTTTTCCTGAAAATATGGGTAAACAACGTGATTTAACAGCCTTTGAACGTGGGATGATTGTTGACGCTCAAGCCATGGGGCGAGTATCAGCAAAACAGCAGAATTTGTCAAATGTTCAAGATCAGCTGTTGTTAAAGTGTTTAAAGACTGGACTGTCAGCCGGAAATCTGGGTCTGAACGTGTGAATTGTGGCCATCAGCGACTAGTCAATGTTAGGGCAGAACGGAGAGTGGCCAGACTGGTACAAGACGACAGAAGGGCAACAGTGCAGTGTCAGATTCCTCGCATCACCTTTCAACATCTCATGGGGTTATGAGGTGGCCCAATGAAGTCATCTTGTGGAGTTATCTTGTGGCCCAACGAAGTACTGATGGGGTGGTCATAATTATCTGGCCACTCAGTTTATGAGCTTTGGGCAATGGGCTCTGCTTTATAGCACTGCTCTGTCTTTTATGTACTGTATTAGTAACCTGCAGTGCACTTTCAAATTTTAGGACTGTGGCACATTCTTTTGGCATGACCCAGTCTCTCCCAACTCATTTAATGAGTTTGACTGGTTGGACTGCAGTAACTGCAGTTATTATTATTATACAGGGTTTATATAGTGCCATCAGTTTGTGCAGCGCTTTACAATATAAGGATGACATTACAATTACAATACAATTCAAGACAAGATGGTAAGGAGGACCCTGCCCGTGAGAGCTTACAGTCTAAAGTTATCTCACAGTTTTGTCCATTGAGCACCGTTTTACAAATCCTGGCCTTTTTTACTGAGGTAACAGCCATGCCTAAGGGAACTCAGCACTGATGTCAGCTACTATGTTGAGTGTTGCAAGTGAGCACTCCTTTCCCACTTTGGGCTTAATAGGAAGAAACTTCTGCTGCTTTAAAGTGTATTGCGAATCATCCAGCTTCCAGTACAGTTCTACTGCCTGCCTTCAATGACTTGATCACCTCCGGCCACTTTCAACCCTCATCAATATCAATTATTTGGGTTTATGAGTGTGTGATGCCTTTATCTCCATTTGGGCTTAGTTATTTACCAATAAATGTTGCAACGTGTCTTTTAAAAGCCTTTAGAGGTCAGTCCCACTGCAGTGGGCTCCTGCTGTCATTGGTTGATCTTCGTTGGGACATACTGTACTTTGTTTGTCTAACCTTTCTTGCCTAAGGTTAAGGGTTAGGTATCCTAAACTAACCTTAGCAAACATTCTTGTTTGTTAACCACCTTAGCTGTTCATTTGTTTCTTCTCCACTTCAGGTTGATGTTTGTTCTTTATGGCCCTCCACATTATTGTTAAGGTCCATTATTCTTTTAGGTAGCAGTGTCCCCCTAATGGTGCTACCTGTCATGTTTTAAATGATTCTCCTGTGTCCCTCTATGGACTTCAAGAAAAAATGTTTATGGTAAATGGATCTCATTATCCTAAGATGTTGTCTAATAGGTGTGGCCAACACTTTGACTCTAATTCCATATGGCAAGGGGCACACTTAGCACCCTTCTGTTTGCACATCCTCTGGCTGCTAGGACAATTACATAATATAATAGTTCTATCCTTTTGGTAAATATAGTGCTGAATAGGAAAGATGTAGATTATCAGCTGTGCAATTTGTGTGATGGTGCATCTTTATGTGTATGCATCCATGTCATACTTAGGTGCAGAAAGAAAAAAT
>NW_017307372.1:63373-66960 GCF_000935625.1 Nanorana parkeri
TGTATATATATATATATATAGGATTTTGTTTTCATTCTTTTTGTGACAATGTTGAAGAGAGAATTTGCTTTCAACTTCAAAGAACCTTTCAAAAGCATTGAAAATCGTAGCAGCTATGCCCTGTCCTATTTCATTTTCAACCTATTGGCAATATCAAGAATAACATTTTGTAGGCAGCTTGAGTTATTAGATTTTTCATGTAAATGCCATAGACTATTGCAATTTTCAGTTCAATGCTCCTGTTGAACTGTATATACATTTGCAGAAAATGGATTTTATTGTCACATTCTCTGTTAAAATTCAAGACTGTTAGAAATATAACAGCAAACCTAGATCGTCAAGGGGAAAAGGAGACTTTCTTTTAAAGTATCAGCATTCATTACTTCTTATACAGGCAAAATAACTATTGGTTGGTTTTATCAACATTTATTGTATATTTTTGTACTGTAGGTAAACAATGGGACAACATTATTCATCTTATAAGTTCTTTGTAAAAATAACTTCTAACCTGCTGTATCATAGCGTAAAAAAAATTCTCAATGAATATATAATACCTTTTCATAGTTAATCTGTACGGTTGGTTCAGCAAGGATGGTTTACAGAATAACATTACATGATAATATAAAATTGCTATTTAAACCTACATCATATATTTAACAGATATGTACATCTCATCAATTTTCTGTCTCAATTGTAAAACAATAATGTATTTATAGTCACCTATACATTTCTGCCGGTACTGCAGCTATGGGTGGGTTCTGGTGGACTATGTAAAGGATACAGTTGACTGAATTACCCTCAGTAGCCAGTAGGAAACCAGTGGCTTCTTAAATCTCTCAGTCTCCATCAAGGTGATCTTTTGTTATGGGTAAATAATTATCTATCCACTACTTTCAGTGGTTTCACTCTTTTTGAGGCCTTATCAGAAATATTAGTGAGTTTGAGACCCAACCACCTCCCTGGAGAACTGCAGGTCCCCCTCTGCTGATTGACAGCAGCAGTGGGCGGGTGCAAAAGCTGTTTGCTATTGGCTATTGCAAATTGAAATAGCCAATAGGAATCTAGCTATGCATTCCTATGATGATTTTTTTTTATTCTGACAGCAGCCAACGGCTGATTTCAGAAGAAAAAAAAGAGAAAAAACGAGCAGGGAAAGGTTTACTCTGCTCGATCTACTGAACCGAAGGGGTCCTGGGGACGAAGCTAGCCGAAGGATCAGCCGATCAGCTACATCCTTCGGCAGCTCAGTGAATAGTTTGAGTTGTTGACATTTATTAGGCATGTGCAATTCATTTAGGAAAGATTCGTTATTCAGATGGATTTTCAGAAATTCATACATTTGGATGCAAACAAATTTCCAAAAAACAGAAATAACGAATTAAAACTATTACACATTTCCGATAACAAAAATTTCGGATGCATCTTAATTATTTTCCCGAATTAAGTTTTATTGTTCTTAAGCATTAATCTAAAAAAGATATCCAAGTTTACGTTAGCGGAAGTATGTACAAATTTCCTTTACAAACAAATTTTCCTTACAGCAAAATGTTTTGCAGAAGAAGGAGGAACCCACCCCCACAAAATAGGGGAATAAAAACATGGGATCCCCCCTAAAATTAATACCAGACCTTTGACCCAAGCACAGGCCCAGCAGGGCAGGAAGGGGGGGTAATCGAGCGGCCCCCCTCACCCTGTGCCATACCAGGTCACGTGCAATCTGCATTGAGAAGGTGCCCCCATGCCGATAGGGACAAGGGCCTCTTCCCCACAAGCCTGGCCTGGTGGCTATGGGGGTCTGTGGGCAGGGGGGCTTATTTGCATTGGGGTACACCTTTAGTTCTTCTGCATGTTGAGATCACTTGTTGAAAACAAGGAGTGACCCTTCAAATCCATGTCCCACACACAATAGAGGTAGATACATAAGACACATACATAGATTTTTAAAATAATATTTTCTGCTCTTTAAAGACAGCAGCAGTGGGCGGGTGCAAAAGCTGTTTGCTATTGGCTATTGCAAATTGAAATAGCCAATAGGAATCTAGCTATGCATTCCTATGATGATTTTTTTTTATTCTGACAGCAGCCAACGGCTGATTTCAGAAGAAAAAAAAGAGAAAAAACGAGCAGGGAAAGGTTTACTCTGCTCGATCTACTGAACCGAAGGGGTCCTGGGGACGAAGCTAGCCGAAGGATCAGCCGATCAGCTACATCCTTCGGCAGCTCAGTGAATAGTTTGAGTTGTTGACATTTATTAGGCATGTGCAATTCATTTAGGAAAGATTCGTTATTCAGATGGATTTTCAGAAATTCATACATTTGGATGCAAACAAATTTCCAAAAAACAGAAATAACGAATTAAAACTATTACACATTTCCGATAACAAAAATTTCGGATGCATCTTAATTATTTTCCCGAATTAAGTTTTATTGTTCTTAAGCATTAATCTAAAAAAGATATCCAAGTTTACGTTAGCGGAAGTATGTACAAATTTCCTTTACAAACAAATTTTCCTTACAGCAAAATGTTTTGCAGAAGAAGGAGGAACCCACCCCCACAAAATAGGGGAATAAAAACATGGGATCCCCCCTAAAATTAATACCAGACCTTTGACCCAAGCACAGGCCCAGCAGGGCAGGAAGGGGGGGTAATCGAGCGGCCCCCCTCACCCTGTGCCATACCAGGTCACGTGCAATCTGCATTGAGAAGGTGCCCCCATGCCGATAGGGACAAGGGCCTCTTCCCCACAAGCCTGGCCTGGTGGCTATGGGGGTCTGTGGGCAGGGGGGCTTATTTGCATTGGGGTACACCTTTAGTTCTTCTGCATGTTGAGATCACTTGTTGAAAACAAGGAGTGACCCTTCAAATCCATGTCCCACACACAATAGAGGTAGATACATAAGACACATACATAGATTTTTAAAATAATATTTTCTGCAATGCAACTGGAAACGTGATTCATCGGACCACATGACTTTTCTCCAATGCTCGACTGTCCAATCCTTGTGTTCCTGTGCGAATTGGAGTTGTTTTATCTTGTTAACTGCAGGCAGCAAAGGTGTTTGAACAGGCCTTCGGCTTCCATATCCCATACTATGCAGTGTACGGCGAACAGTGCATTCAGAGATCATTTGAGAGGATCCCTGATTAAAATTTGCAGTAATTTGATGCACTGTTGCCCATCTGTTGTCTTGTACCAGTCTTGCCACTCTCTGTTCTGCCCTAACATTGACTAGTCGCTGGCGGCCACAATTCGCCCTTTCAGACCCAGATTTTCGGCTGACAGTCCAGTCTTTAAACACTTTAATATCAGCTGCTCTTGAACATTTAACGAATTCTGCTGTTTTGCTGATACTCGCTCCATGGCTCCGAGCGCCAACAATCATCCCATGTTCAAAGGCTGTTAAATTGCGTTGTTTACCCATATCTTCAGAAAAAAAATCACTTCTACTGTCGTGGTAAACAACCTGCTTCCCTATTCATAATGGTCTGACCCTCTAGCAACTTCAGTGTGAAATTCTAGCTAATTTTCCTACAAATGTTAGGTCGTCATAATAATCTGGCCACTCAGTGTATGTATATATATATA